>NC_041396.2:158479943-158777443 GCF_900747795.2 Erpetoichthys calabaricus | reverse complement strand
CGACTGATGACACTTACGAACAATTAATTCAGTAATTTGAAGGAAAAATTAAGAATATCAAGGGACAAGTAAACACAGCAGCTGCTATCCAGTTGAACTCTGTTTTATTTTCAGTATCTGCTGAAACAATTGTACCTCAGGTATGTTCTTGGACATCTTTTTCTTAGGTCTCTGAGCTAAATCTTGCTTGTGTTGTCTCTGGGATGAATGCAACCTTCTTATTCATCTGTAGTTCATCCACTCCTTACCAAGCTCATTAATATATGTGTGACCTCTGTTAAAGTTCCTACTTCCCTAAAGTTTGCTGCGATCTCTGAAAAATATAAATCTTATATCTGGGAAATTGTCAAATTATTTTCTTATTTCTAACTCTTCTTGTATTTCTAAGGTGTAGGGAGAGGCTGCTTCAGTTTTCTGAATTCATTTAAAATCTGGTTCTTGTATTTAAATGAAATACAACTGTTGTTCGTTCTACTCAGACATGTAAAACAGCGAAGTATTACTTTGTTACTTTACTTAAGAACATTTATTAGCTATTTGTGGTTTACTTGAGTAACTTTCATTCAGGGCTACTTTTACTTTTAATCCACTACATTTTTAGGTCAAATGGCATCGTTTTTACTTTGTTACATTTTCTAGCAACACCTTGTTACAATACAGACTAAACTGTTATAAATTCATAAAAGAGACCCATCAGGTGTGCTATCAACTAATGTTATAGTTTCGTGTTGTTTAGACACAGCCAATAGAATGCTGTCATTCAAAAATAAAAGTGCCGAATGCCACTGCTCATTTGGTAGGTCGTTCACCATGCTTCACACTCACTGTCAAGACATTGAAACTGAATGTGTATTTTCCCCATGTTCATAATTTGAGCATTTTATTCAAATTTGTAAAATACAAAGGTGATTCATATATAATTCAGTGCCTCCTGTACTTTCTATAATCTAAAGAAATCTCTGCTTTCAAGAATTAATCTTCAAATTTAAAGAATCATGTTGAAGTAATCGTTTTTCTCTTCTTAAGCCATCTTGTATGGAGTGCCTGAAGTTCCAAAAAGTGGTTTCTTTTCAATCTTGTGCAAAAAAGATTTAATGGGCGGAAATAATATCTTCATTGAAAATGTTATATATTATGTGAACAGTGTACATGGAAGAGAAGTTTGCCTGTGCCTGGATGCCAAGGTCTGGCTGTCTCTTGTTATGTGAGCACTGAAGATGTCTCCAACTTGTGCATGCTTGTCTATATACAGTGTACAGTATATATACATATGTATGTATATATACTGTATATACTATATTATTACTCATACTTATTGTTAATTTATGTAAATATTATTATTTTTATTGCTTTGCCTTTGAATCAGGTGTTTACATGGTGTGTTACTGTATAGAAAGTAAATAAATTTGTTATAGTTCTTCCAGCCTTGGTGTTACTGTTGTTAATTTCTTGCCTGTCCCCACTGCTGCTAGAGTCAGCACTATTACAATTAGATTTATATAACATGCTTCACAATATAGTATTGTAGGCAATTGAGGGCTATGATAGAGGAACTCTATACTTTTTAATTATATTTTGCAAACATACACAAGCTATTCCTGCTGAAGCTCCTGGTATGTCATTATCAGAGTACAGGAAGGTTGTGGAAGATTTTGTCTTGCAGTATAGGGACAACATAGTGCAACTCTAAATCAGCAAGACAAAAGAACTGGTAGTTGACTTCCAACATGCCAAGAAGCCTCTGAAACCAGTTGTCTTTCAGGGATAGTATGTGGAAGTGGTGCAGAGCTACACAAATATCTGAGGGTTCACATGAACAACAAACTGGACTGGTCTGACAACACAGTTGCTGTATACAAGAAGGGCCAGAGCAGACAGTACGTGCTTAGGAGACTCAGGTCATTTGGATGTGTGCAGCAAGCTGCTTGAAATGTTCTACCAGTCCATAGTAGACAGTGTGGTGTTCTGCAGTTTCCTGGTGAATCAACTTGAGCACAAAAGAAGCACAATGCCTTGACAAACTTATCAAGAAAGCCTGCTCCATCACAGTGCAAACCCTGAACACAATGGAAGTTGTTGTGGAAATGAAGATGTTGGCAAAATTGGATGCCATCATGAAAAATCCCCTCCATGAGGCACTTTCTTGGAGCAGTTTAGGCCACAAGCTAATTCCACCAGAGTGTGCTAATAAGAACCTCTGGGGTTCTTTTCTGTCCACCGCTATTAGGCAGTTCAATGCTTCCACCCAATGTACTTGTTAAGTTTATTTTATTTATTTATTCATTTACTGATTGATTGATTGATTGATTGGATGTATTATCTGTCTTGTTGAGTCTGTATTCCTGTCTGTATGTTTGTGCTGCTGTATGCATTAGAATTTCCACATGGGATTTACAAAGTTTATCTTCTAATCTAATAGAAAACTCCATCATTTTATCCTTAATTAGTCATGTTTAAATGCTAAATAGCTATTAGAGAAACCTTTGTAATTGCATTAGCACCTCTGAAACCTGTTATTCTTCTCACTTGGGTAACAAGGTACTGGTATTCCTAAAGTTCAGCTCTGGTTCAAAAATGACCAAAATAAAAAAGATTTCTCAACAAACATGCCATGTTTTTTTTATGTAACAGATTGCCAAGAAACTGAAACTTGTATACAATGGTGTCTATTACTTTTTTAAGAGGGCAAACTGGACCTAGCCAAGACTGGAAAAGGAGGGGAATGCCCAGATATAGAGCTTCAGAAGTGTATGAGGACATCAGATTCTGTAGTTTGAGAAACACAGAATACAGGTGTTCACCTGGCTTCTTCCTTAAATATATGCCAAATACCAGTATCATCTGTACAGTGAAAAGAAGTCTGGTCTGCTGACCTAAGAGGCAGAGTTTCAAAGAAAAAGCCATATCTGAATGTGTTAAGTTACTCTTTTCCCATTGACTTCATTGCATTTTGCGGAGTTTGCTGAATTTCACAAACATTTCTACATTTTCACCAAACTTAAGGTTAAGCAAATTCAGTGGGGTGTGCTCATCACTGGTCTTAAGGATTAGTAAAACCAGAATATAAAACATGTTCCTTCTCTCCTATTCGCAGAAGCAATTTTGTAAACTTTTTACAGACTGACTTAAATGGGAATTAAGAATTAGCTGGAATTGTTTGAACGGCTTAAAATTAACATAAAAAGGTTCAAAAGAACAATACATACTAGAAAGTGTCTGTGTTGGTGTGTGTTGCCCTCACTTACAAATGTAAACCATTTCTAATTTTAGAAATAAAAAGGTTGCAGACAGGTTCCCAGTCCTTTATCTTAGATAGTCAAGGCTTAGATGAAAGTAATTCACTAGCCACAAAAGAACAAATAACGCTCAAGAGTTTTTTTTTTTCTTCTGTCATAGTGGATCAGTAAGAAACCATAATTACAGCATGTGTGCAAAAAGCTGTTCGCCAAAGTCACCTCTGCCAGTCACTCAAAGAAGCTGCAGCAACACATGCACAGCTAGCCACTTCCTGAAGGCAGCTTCCTCAGTTACAAATCACCCAAAATTTACAATTTATTTTAGCCTTTCATTTTTTAAGTAAATTTTACTAGTGGTCATATAAACAAAAAATAATCATCGATATTTTTATTTTAGTATTGTTTTACTTTCTTGTGTAGTACATAGGTGTTTGGATATTATACAGTATATACATTTTCCAGATTACTTCTCTAAGAAATGCAAAAAGTAAAATGTATTTCACAATTATTTCAAATGTAAAATACATTAGAACACTGATTTTGTTTTTTGTTTTCTTTTTTCATTATTAATAATATTGTTTTTAATGGAAACCCAGCAATCTATCTCACTGTGTGGAGCAGCGTGGTACACAAAATGAATGGGTCCACTGTATTACTGATTTATGTTCAAAATTCCTGTATTTAACTGGAGTAATTCCAGTATGATTACAAATGAAGCTGCAGAAAACTAACACTTTCCCTGTTGTTATATAGTTCCTAAAACAACATGTACCAGATCCTTGAACTTTTCTACATACCAGTATTTAAAAAAATGAAAAAACTTACAGAAATACCATTGTTTAGGCTTTGGGTTCATAATAGAAAAAAATTACAAAAATTGTGATGATATATTGTCATATATATAGAAAAACAAATCAATAAACAACCAATCAGACCAAATCATGTTGAACCATCAAGCTAGAAGAGCTGAATATAAAACAATTGATTTTTTTCCTTTACAGCACATCTCAGATTTGCCATATAATTAAAAGTGACACATGAAGCTCAGCTCATTGCACAGTGCATCAGTCACTGCTGTCTGTGGACAATACATTCTTGTGACTTTTCTACACTTGACCTTGATATATAATTATTACATTTTTGGTGTTTATAGATTTTTTTTTTTTGCAAGTATATAAATTTAGTAAGCTGCATGTGGTAAATGCAAAAAAATGTTATGTAATATATAAAACATGGGAATTTGCAAATTATTTCTTTGGTACCTGGCCATATTGTGCCTTTAATTGTATTTTTTATGTATGTTACTTTTCTGTTAATGTGTCACATACAACAGAGGCAGAGTAAGGCAGGACAGCAGCCTATCTCAATGTATATTCACACATACATGTCTACTCACACTCAAAATCAAAACAATTGCAAGGAATGATTGAATGCTTTTTAATTAGCTAGTTTTATTTATTTATTTGTTTGTTTGTTGTAAAGCTGTTGGCATGAACTTTAACAACAGAAGATCCCTGAGAGGATTCCAAGTATTGTAATATATTTGAAACTGGCTGCCATACAGGCAATGAGCTAAACTGATGTTGCACTAAGCTGTAATTAAGATAAATGAACAAATGAATATACATATATAATTTTAATTTTCCCTAAAGACACACTACATAGTGCCATGTTTTATGAACTCTCAATTAATTTGATACCTGTGAGCTTCCTCTGAGTTTTGGAAGGACAAGACTAATTAAACTTTAACATTGGGATTTTCTTTTTTATTTATAGGCATGGATACCTCCTATGGCAGTCTGCAATAAAATAATGAGTTGGATCTGTCTTTATTGCTCTTACTTACCATTCATTCAGTTTCTTACAAAAAACAGCATTGTACTCTCTATAACATTAATATGCTTGTGATAAATGTGGATGATGATATTAGCCATTTTTGCATCTTATTTGTTCAAATGTATTTGATTTTAGGGTTAAAAGGGTCACAAGTGTAGCCATGGAGACAATAATAACTGAGTGTAGTCACTAGAAATTTGGCAATTCTTAATTGTACTGTTACTTTACATTCTTTACACTGACAATCCAGATCCTGTCACTGTCTCTGTGTTTACATCTTCATCCTGTGTCTGCATATTATTTCCTCCCACATCCCAAAGACTTGAAGGTTAGGTTAGCTGGTGACTTCAGATTAACACATCATTAATGAGAATAATTATATTCATACAACAGGTTTTCCATCCATTGTTTGTTGCTTACTTAGAGCTGATGTGGCCAAACTAGGCTCCAACTCCTATTGAAGCTTTACTAAAATAAAACTGGTTAGTAAATTAGTTGATGTAGCATTGTAAACAGCCATTTGATATTTTGCTGCATTTGGTAATTTTTTACATTTTTGTAAGTTTTCATGTAAAAACAGAAAGGAACTTTAGCAGCTGGCAAAGATTTTATTCAGACAATGAATGTCCTAGATACATTCTGTGTACACTTGTGGCCTTTGGACATTTTAGGTACCATTTTCAGCTAATCTTCTGATAGGAATATGACCTTGGCTTGGCATAATGGGAGGACTTATGTGTCTCAAAAACACTTTTGCTGGGAGATAAGTGCTCCTGATAGGGTGACCTACAGCAAATTGGTATATGGGGAAGGGACAATAAGGAACAATCCTTTACATGACCCTCATGAATGTTCTGATTAAATCTAAGACTACCTCATCTGAAGCAGGGATACCAGGACTCAGTGCTTAACTCAGGCCTAGATGAATGGAGTTTGTAATGGTAAAGGAAACTGGTTCTTGGGATATGGACCATTGTGTCTCTAATGAGGGCTAGGGCCAAACCCGGTATATAAATTTGTAAAATACCATTTGGGAATAGTTAGACTTACCTATATACATTGCATTGGCTCTGAAACAAACATTTTTAAACAAGGGTGGCCTCTCTCCTACTCTGGAGTTGCATTATGGAAGAGGCCCCCGAGCAAGTATGGAGATACTCACAAACCTTTGGCTTAATATAGCAGAAGTTTGTTCTAATGGACAAGAAGATCATTTAAATATGATGACTTTCGGTTACAGAAAAACAAAACATTTGACTGTCTTTTGCATGTATGACCAAACCAGCAGATAAGTATATTCATCCTTTTTAGAGACATTGGATTCAGTGCTTGAAAATGTTGCATTTATTGTCCTGTTGGGTGACTACAGTGCTCACATAGGGAAAATTGGAGATGGACCATGGGTGGAAGGATCCACCTACCTGTACTGAATCTAAATGTTATTGTATTTCTATGGTAGTTATAGATTACCCTTGAACTTGAACTTTCCAGTTTCTCCGCCACTCTGTTACTCGATCAATCTAACCAATCTCTCTCTCTCTCTCATTCTTCCTAGGGCACGAAGCGGAAGCAGAAACAGAAGCGGACAATGGCCGATAGTGAGATGAATCGCATTGCAATTGTAGTCGAGGAACTCCAGGCACTCGATGAACAGATTCAGAAACTTCTGTCCAGACGAAGATACCTTAGAGATCTGAAGGCTCGGCTGTTGGATAAATCGTCCTCGCCATCTGTTATCGGCGTAACATCAACCCCGCATTGTGCCGCTCAAGTCAACTTCACCCCCGCGCCTCGTAGGAGCAACACCGATGATGACCTCGGTGTATTTCAGCTATGCAGGCGGGGGTTCAAGGCCAAAACACCTCCATCGGCACAGGCAAGCATTGCAACACAGAACCGGGTCGACCCTCTAAGTGTCCCCAGTTCGCCTTCAGCTCCTGGTGATGTAATAGTGGTAGGTGATTCTATTGTTAGGAACCTCAATATCACATGCCCTAATAGAAAATCTTTTGTTTCTTGTTTTCCTGGTGCTCGTGTCCGAGATGTAATGAGATGTGCGCTGGCAATCTACGAAAAGCACAAGAACAGGGCAGTTGGAGCAATTGTTTGGCATGCTGGCGTAAACGACATAAGGCACCGACAGTCAGAAATCCTCAAGGCAGACTTCACAGCATTAATTAAAGACACAAAGGAGAGGACCCCATCGGCAAAGATATTCATCTCGGGTCCACTCCCTCTCATTAGACGATCAAACGAGTACTACAGTCGTCTGCTAGGATTAAACAACTGGCTGCAGGGCTTCTGCAAGAATCAAGACATCGGGTTCATCAACAACTGGGACCTCTTTTGGAAAAGACCGCGTTTTTTCAAGCGAGATGGCCTGCATCCGAACAGTTTCGGCGCCAGGGTCCTCTCCGAAAATATATCCAAGGTAATTTGTTTGTCTTGACTATCTATCTCTGCTTTTAACCCCTTCCGAAATGCCACTCCTGTGCTTGGTCATGATAATTGTTTAATAAAATCTTCTATAAAAGTGCACAACATAAATATTGTAATAACCAATCTTAATGCACATAGAAAATCTAGGCAATACGGCATAAACACCAATAATTTAATTAAAGTTACTACTTTAGATGAACAATGTAATAAAACTATAAAAACAGACTATAGGTTAAACAAAAAATACACACAGAGCGGCGCTAATAAAAATAACTTAGTGCCTGTTCCATATATCAATAACGCGCATAGTATTCATCTCTGCTCCTCCGAAACATTAAATATGGCACTATTAAATATTAGAGCTTTAACTAACGACGTTTTTTATCAACGATCTTATAAGTAATAAAAAAATAGATTTTATTGCACTAAGTGAAACGTGGCTTAGCTCAGATGGCGCAGCTGTTTTAATCGAATCTGCGCCTCCGGATTACAGTTTTACTCGTGCAGATTGCCAAGGAAAGAGAGGTGGTGGACTAGCAAACATTTACTCAAGCAGGTTAAAATGTAAAAATGTCAGTTTTGGTAAATTCAAGTCCTTTGAGTATCTCGCCATTGTTATTCAGGGAGATTCTCACGTTCTAGTATTATCCATGTATACACCTCCTAAATTCAACGCGTCTTTCTTTGAGGAATTCTCTGACTTGATGTCAATCTTAATTACGAACTATGACACACTCTTAATAGTCGGCGACTTTAATTTTCATATAGATAATCAATGTGACTAAAAAGTAAAAGAATTTATGAACCTCCTGGACTCTTTTGATTTGAGACAGCTCATTAATCAGCCTACACATAAAGCAGGTCATACGTTAGACTTAGTAATTACTAAAGGACTAAAAGTTGATATAAAGCAGGTCATTGATACGGGTCTATCAGACCATTTTCTTCTACTTTTTAATATAGAAATAATGATAGAAAACATTCATGAGAAGCATATTGTTAAAAAACGCTTCTTTGACTCATCAGCAGCTTTAAAACTTACAAACATTCTAAGCAATCAGTCCGTTTATAGTGCCAACTATAATAGCGAGGATAATGTAAATATTAAGGTGGAAAGATTTAATACCCTAAGTTCTTGTCTATAAGCCGGACTCATGTATTAGCCGGAGACCAAAAATCATACGAATTTTTAAAATAAAATCGTATCATAGATAAGCCGGACTCATGGATAAGCCGAACGTACTATAACCTATAACTAATAGAAGGGAGGGAGGTCAGTGGTCTCACTCGCGCCCATTTAATTTCTTTAAGGGGGGAGAGAGTGTGAGATATTGCCGTCTCTCTCACTCCCCGCATGGCGCGGTTGGAGCGGCCGGAGCGCGTTCTTTCTGCTCTGGGCGTCGCCGAGTCAACACGAGCGCGTAGCGGTCATTTAAATTGTGATTTTATATGTAAGCATATTTAAATATATATCGCGGATTTCTGCGGACAATGGGTCTTTTAATTTCTGGTACATGCTTCCTCAGTTGGTTTGCCCAGTTGATTTCATACAAGGGACGCTATTGGCAGATGGCTGAGAAGCTAGATTGCTTACTTTTCTGTCAATCTTGCGCTGACTATCTGTGATCCTGACGTATGGGGATTGAGCAGGGGGGCTGTTTGCACACCTAGACGATACAGACGCTCGTCTAAAAATGCTGAAAGATTATCTTCACGTTGCTATCTTTTGTAAAGCTGATTCCTGAAAAGACATGCTGCACAGTGCTTCGCATACTTAAAAGCTCGAAGGGCACGTATTGATTTTTGACTGAAAAACAAACTCTCCCTCTCTCTCTCTTTGTCTGCTCCTGACAGAGGGGGTGTGAGCTGCCGCCTTCAACAGCTTTGTGCCGCGGTGCTTCGCATACTTAAAAGCCAAACAGACATATTGATTTGTTTGCTTCACTCCTTTGAAGAGGAAGATATGTTTGCATTCTTTTAATTGTGAGACGGAACTGTCATCTCTGTCTTGTCATGGAGCACAGTTTAAACTTTTGAAAAAGAGACAAATGTTTGTTTGCAGTGTTTGAATAACGTTCCTGTCTCTCTACAACCTCCTGTGTTTCTGCGCAAATCTGTGACCCAAGCATGACAATATAAAAATAACCATATAAACATATGGTTTCTACTTCGCGGATATTCTTATTTCGCGGGTGGCTCTGGAACGCAACCCCCGCGATGGATGTATAAGCCGGACTTATGTATAAGCCGATATTCTATTTTTTCATTTTCACAACTTTTTTCCTTAGATAAGCCGCGGCTTATTGACAAGAACTTAGGGTACTAAAGTGAGGGCTGCTGTTGACTCAGTTGCACCTGAAAAGACAGTTGAAAAATTTTCTAGCATTGTTATACCATGGAAGACCCAAAGAGTGTCTGATTTAAAGAGAACATGCCGTAGAGCTGAGCGTAAATGGAGGAAGACTAAACTAACTATTGACTATGAAATATTAAAAGTTAAAATAACAGAATACAATAACACAGTCCGTCTTGAGAGGCGCTGCTATTTCTCTAAGATTATAAATAACAATGCTAGTACAGTGATCCCTCGCTATATCGCGCTTCGCCTTTCGCGGCTTCACTCCATCACGGATTTTATATGTAAGCATATTTAAATATATATCGCGGATTTTTCGCTGCTTCGCGGGTTTCTGCGGACAATGGGTCTTTTAATTTCTGGTACATGCTTCCTCAGTTGGTTTGCCCAGTTGATTTCATACAAGGGACGCTATTGGCAGATGGCTGAGAAGAAACCCAACTTACTTTCTTTCTCTCTCTCTCTCTCTTGCGCTGACGTAGGGGGGTGTGAGCAGGGGGGCTGTGTGCAGCTGCTTCCTGAAGGACATGCTGCATGGTGCTTCGCATACTTAAAAGCTCAAAGGGCACGTATTGATTTTTGACTTTGTTTTTCTGTGGCTCTCTCTCTCACTCTCTTCCTGCTCCTGACAGAGGGGGTGTGAGCTGCCGCCTTCAACAGCTTTGTACCGGCGGTGCTTCGCATACTTAAAAGCCAAAAAGCCCTATTGATTTTTTTTTTGACTGCTTGCTTTGCACTCCTTTGAAAAGGAAGATATGTTTGCATTCTTTTAATTATGAGACAGAACTGTCATCTCTGTCTTGTCATGGAGCACAGTTTAAACTTTTGAAAAAGAGACAAATGTTTGTTTGCAGTGTTTGAATAACGTTCCTGTCTCTCTACAACCTCCTGTGTTTCTGCGCAAATCTGTGACCCAAGCATGACATTCTAAAAATAACCATATAAACATATGGTTTCTACTTCGCGGATTTTCTTACTTCACGGGTGGCTCTGGAACGCAACCCCCGCGATGGAGGAGGGATTACTGTAATCCCAGAGTCTTATTTTCGACGATTGATCGTCTGTTAAACCCAGGTAACTCAAAGGAATGCCTCCTAAGTACTTCCAGTAAAACCTGTGAGGCTATCGCTGTATTTTTCAATCAAAAAATTAATGATATTAGAAATAACATAGTATATCTCCCCAACACTAAGGATCCTCCTAAACCCCAGTATTCCGTAATAAACAAATCAAATCCTTTCACTAGGATAGATTTACCTGATTTACATAAAATAATTTCTCAAATGAAACCCTCCACCTGACATAACGTGAGCTACCACAGCTATGCTGATGACACACAGCTGTATTTATCAATAGCACCCAATGACCCCGAATCTCTTGATTCGCTAACACAATGTCTAACCTATATCTCAGAATGGATGAATAGTAACTTTCTCAAATTAAATAAAGAGAAAACCGAAATCTTAGTGATTGGCAATAATGGATACAATGAGGCTATTAGAAATAAAATGCATTAGGATTAAAAGTCAAAACGGAGGTAAAAAGCTTAGGGGTAACCATTGACTGTAATCTGAATTTTAAATCACATATTAATCAGATCACTAGGACAGCATTTTTTCACTTAAGAAACATAGCAAAAGTTAGACCTCTTATATCATCGAAAGATGCAGAAAATTAGTTCACGCATTTGTTTTCAGTCGGCTAGATTACTGTAACGCACTCCTCTCAGGACTACCCAAAACAGACATAAATCGTTTGCAA
Source organism: Erpetoichthys calabaricus (assembly GCF_900747795.2). Classification (NCBI taxonomy): domain Eukaryota; kingdom Metazoa; phylum Chordata; class Cladistia; order Polypteriformes; family Polypteridae; genus Erpetoichthys; species Erpetoichthys calabaricus. The sequence goes on along the minus strand of NC_041396.2, from coordinate 158,765,815 downwards.
CTAGTGCAGAATGCAGCTGCTAGAATCCTTACCAGGAAAAGAAAATCCGAACACATTTCTCCAGTTTTGATGTCACTACACTGGTTACCTGTGTCATTCAGTATTGACTTTAAAATTCTGCTTATGGTTTATAAAGCCTTAAATAATCTCGCTCCATCTTATATATCGGAATGTCTGACACCTTATATTCCAAATCGTAACCTCAGATCCTCAACTGAGTGTCTCCTTAGAATTCCAAGAGCAAAACTTAAAAGAAGTGGTGAGGCGGCCTTCTGCTGTTATGCACCTAAAATCTGGAATTCGCCAGGCTAATACAGTGGAGCACTTTAAAAAACTGCTGAAAACACATTACTTTAACATGGTCTTCTCATAACTTCACTGTAATTTAATCCTGATACTCTGTATATCCAATTCATTATAATAACTATTCATTCAAAATCTGTACTAACCCCTACTCTCTCTTCTGTTTCCTTTTCCGGTGTCCTTTTTGGTGGTGGCGCAAGCCACCACCATCTACCCAAAGCTCCATGATGTTCCAACAATGATGGATGGATTAAAAGCCAGAAGTCTGTATGACCATCAGCATCAAGTGACTCCGTGAGAACCCTAACTACAAAGAGGACTATTTTCATTTATGTTAGGTAGAATGCCCAGGGGGGACTGGGCGGTCTCGTGGCCTGGAACCCCTACAGATTTTATTTTTTTCTCCAGCCATCTGGAGTTTTTTTTTTGTTTTTTCTGTCCACCCTGGCCATCGGACCTTACTCCTTTTCTATGTTAACTAATGTTATCTTATTTTAATGTTGCATTTTGTCTTTTATTTTTCTTTTCTTCATTATGTAAAGCACTTTGAGCTACTTTTTGTATGAAAATGTGCTATATAAATAAATGTTGTTGTTGTACCCATAATGAATTACGTGTTTCAGCAGAAGGTTGCCAATAAGTGTAAGTAGTACCAGATTATATTGGTTCATAGGCAAATAACTGACTTTGTAGTTGTTTCTTCAGATCTAAAACCATATTTTCTGGGCACTCCAATAAAGAGAGCTACTGACCTGTCAACTGGTCACCACTTGGTAGAGTGGTGGTTCAGGCAGGTGGAGTACCTGCTGGGTAGACCTACAGAAGCCAAACAGACAATGAAAGTGTGGGAAGCTGCCTTGGAAATTGATCTATGTGTGCTCTGTGGATATGAAAACTATCGTTTAACTGTGCGTGCCATTTGTTCCCTATATGTGAGGAGTTATTAGAGTTATATATGCATGCTAGGCATTGTGTTGAGACCTTTCAAACTCTGCCAAGGGCACATCATGTCCCTTCTCTTTCTCATGATTCTCATGAACAGGATATCAAAGTTGAGTTGAGATCTGGAGAGTATTTTGCTTAGGGTTGTATCTCTGCTATTTAAGATGATTTTGTTCTTTCTCATTGTCTCATTAGAATGTAATTTATGGAACCATCAAAATGGTTTGCTTTTGCCTATGGTGAGAAGAGGCACCTCCAAATCTGAGATCATACCCCTTTATCAAGTAAAAGAGAGGCATGTTCCCTGCCATTATGGGCTGAACAGTTTTTCCAAGTGTTGGAGTTCAAATACCTAAGAATCTTGTTCACGTGTTGCGGTGCAGATCTTCATGAGATTAACCAACACAGGAGCAGGAGCATTTTTTTCATTGTACCCAGCAGTAGTGGTAAAGCACAAGCTAAGTGTGCAAATGAAGCTGTTGATTTACAAGTTGGTCTACATTACAGTCCTCATTTTTGGCTAGAAACTGAAAGGATGAGATCACAAGTACAAGTAGCTGAAATGAGGTACCTACATAAGGTTTGCTGAGCTCACTATTCATAACAGGGTAAAAAGCTTGGAAATATGGGGGTACCTCAGAATAGAACCCATTTTTTCTCTGGATCAAGAGTAACCAGTGGTGATGATGGTTTGGTCATTTAGTCAGGGTGCCCCCCCAAGCAGTTAACATGGCATGTTCCACTGGGAGAAAATCCAGAACATTCTGTAACGATTACATCTCTTGATTATCCTAAGAGAATATTTGGGTGTTTGCCTGGAAGGTATTTTAGATAAGACTTTTGAAAGTTAATGAAACACATCACATTTCAAAGAAGACCCTTTGCTGAGGCACTCTTTCAAAGAAAGGGACTGTATCCTCCCTCAGAACTGCAGAGGAATCATACTCATTTCAACTTCAGTGAAGATTTACAGTGACATGATTCTCTTGTGCCTCAAACAAAACATTGACACCCTTCTGAGAACAAAGCAAAGACGCTTCAAGAAGGGGAGAACAATTGTGGCTCAGATCCTAATACTTCGTAGATTAATTGAAGAAGTTCTGGAGTACACGTTACCTGCTGTGCTGACCTTCATGGACTTCAAAAGGCACAAAGTTTTTGAAATTCTACAAGTATATGGAATCCCCTCAGAGGCCATCAACGGGATAAAAAGACTGTTCCAAAACATGGTTGTTCAAGTCATCACAGTAGATGAGAATACAAACATCTTCAGTACTGAAGGTAGTGTACAACAAAGGGATATGCTAGCGCCATATCTCTTTATTAGTTTACTGGAGCATGCCATGAGGCTTGCCATCTCCAGAAGTGACAGCTATGCCATTACACTCCATACTCTAGAGGACACATCTACCCTTCAGTCTGCCTAGCTGACACTGACTAAAAAACAAATGCCCAAGAACATCTCAACATTGCTGAAAACACTGCTCATAGTGTTGGTTTAGTGATGAATGCAAGTAAAACTAAATATATGAGTTTTAAGCAAGATTCAGGCATCATCTTAAAGAACTTAGATGAAAAACATCTTGAACTGATCAGTAATTTTGAAAATCTCAGCTCCTGGATCAGTGATAAGGCTGTTAGTATGCACAAGGCAACAGCTTGGTCAGCTCCATAGAAAATGAAAGTCAATTTTTGAAAAAAGCTGAAAATATGATTCTTCCAAGCAACTGCAGAGAACATTCTGATATATGGCTCAGAGGCTTAGACACTGACAAAGGCTCCTGAGGCCTAGCTGGATGGCTGTTACACCTACATGCAACATCCTAAACTAAATATTCATTGGAGATAACATATGACAAATGCAGAGTTGAATGGCAACATACCCAAGATAACTACAACATTCCAAACACATTATCTGCCCTGCTCTGGTCACTGCCTAAGAAGCAAAACTGAGGCGATGTCCAAGGTGTTATTCTGGAGACCTATCCATGGCTCAAGAGAATGAGGTAGACCATGCATGACCTGGCCTTGAACTGAGCAAATTACAAATAACTACAGTATATGAGACTAGGTGCTATGGCCTTGCATCATCAAGAGCTTGAACTATCTTGTACTACTACTACTACTACTACTATTACAAAAACTACTATTACTGGTACTACTACTGCTACTACTACTTTGGACCGACTACTTTTTGGTAGATATGTTTATACAGTATGCACCACACTGTACTGTTTCAAATGTGGCAAACATTAATTTTGATCGGGTTTAAAATTCATAATGTAAAACAAGAAATAATTTTATAAATAATTGCAAGAAGGGTGGACTTGTACATTTGCTTTGTAAAAACATTTTTTTTTAAATTATGGACATTGTATAGAATTTGTGGTAAATGGCTTTTATTTAGTTACTTTAAAAACAAATCTAAAATTAAATCTATATAATTTAAGTACTGGCCAGCATAATACAATTTACCTTTAATTTTGTTGAAGATGTAATGAGTTTAAAGAATAGCCTTTCTGGTAATACAGATATATATAGTATGTACTAGAGAAGCAATACAAGAAGTTTATCTTTAAGATCATGACCAGTTTTCTGCTCTTCCACAGTCAAATGAAAATTTTCCAAATCTTCAATATAATCAATCCAGAACTGTATCAGCTTCATCAGGAATCATTATTGTTCAGATTTTTTCCTGAGTTGTTTTTTATTTAAGGATTTCAGTCTTCTACCAATATTTAAATGTAACGTATTATTACAATTTGTGTGCTTGTATGGATGTCATTTAATTGTAGAGAAATTGTGAAGCCATCTACATAGGTAAAATATGTGCCCCTCACTAATCTACACTCCATGGGTGACAGGGCCTTCAGCTGTATAGTGCCCAGACTCTGGAATGACCTACCAAATTTAATCAGGTCAGCTGACTCCATGAATTCTTTTAAAAAACAACTCAAAACTCATCTGTTCAGAAAGGCGTTTAGCTCTACTTGACTTTATTACCCTTCTCTCAGTTTACTTCTCTGTCAAGATGCCAACGTAACCTGTATGTGTGTGTGCGAGACCATCAATTATGTTGTCTGGTTTTTTTTTCAGAATTTACTGTCTTAATCTTCTTTATTTATTTATCTGGTTTGTACAATGCTATATACTGTATATTCTGCCGTTCTTTATTATATTCTGTAAGTGCCTTGAGCATGGGAAAGGCGCTATATAAATAAAATGTATTATTATTATTATTATTATGGTTTGCAGTTCTTTTTTAGAAGATTGTTTGGGCCTTTAAGATCAACAATCTCACCAGTCTCTCAGTGTATTTTCACAAAGTTTCAAAAACACCTTACAAAAAAGCAACAACTAACTTCATTCTAAGACTTGTTTCAGACATTTCTTTAGAATTAAATCCTCAACCAAGTGTTCAATTTCATCTTTCTTTTTTTTCTAATGGCTGCTTTTCACAACAATTTTTTTTTTCAGTTGCTTGCTTCTCCTTTCTTCCTTTCCTATATATTTGAACTGTTTCTGCATTTTCAAACACACACTTTTGTCTCTTTCTTTTTTTAAGATTAGGTATAAATATTAAGCATCAACTTCTGTTAAAATTGTTTTTATTCTACATCAATTATTTAGCCAGTTTTTATCAGTCTAGCAAAATGCACAAGGCAGTTTATAAACCAAGGGTTCAGTTCAAAATAGCGCAGGAAAGTGCAATGTAAGCTCATTCGGCACATGATAAATTAAAAGGAAACAAATGTAAAAATGAATCAATAGTACATGGGTGTTTGTTTACATGCAGTACAATAAATATTAATGAATCTGTAACAGTATGAAGGTCAAGCTATTTATTTTTTTAATTTAGCATATCATGTTACAGTTTGACTTCGGAAGAAGTTGGTATGTGTACAAAACATTTGAGTGGTAAGAAAGTCACTGTGATGTTATCTGGTGATTAAGAACACAATTGTAGTTGGAATGCAAGATGTTTAGTATTGTTGTTGGAGTAAAGACTAGATGCCAGCCTGACAACACATAAATAAAAACACAATAAACTGATGACTGACAGGGTCAGAACAAGCTGTAGAATTCCAGAAGACAGAAGAGAGTTAGAAGGTTTAAGCAGCCATGGAAAGCTTTGTGAAGAGCACTTTTATAAGGAACATGACTGTGTCAGTGGACTGAAAACACAGTAACGTTTTAGTTTCACAAGATAGGGGACATTAATAAGACAGAATGAAATGGAATGGAGACTTCATGGAGATAAATATAGCAATATCAGAGACTGGACAGTGAGGAGCTGAACTATGCATGAACAGATTCTTTCGATTCTAGCTGGGCAGATTAAAAGGCAAGACAGTGAAAATGCAATTTTGAACTGTTTAAAAAGATACAATTTAGCAAGAACACTGTCCCAGTGAATGAATTTAGGATGGTAGGATCCTGAAAGCTGAATTAGAATTCACTGAGAGTTGTATAAAGGGTCTTTGGAATAGTGAGAAGGTCTATATTATTTGATAATTAAACTTATTTATTACTGTATTGCCAAAATCTTTTTAGCATTTATTTACTCTAAAAGCATTTAACAGCACATGTTACATGGTAGGTTTTTACTTTTAAATTCTATTCTTCTGATGTTCAGAACTTGCAACACCATTATTTTGGTTCCTCCAGTCACAAATGCTATAGAGCACATAGCCATAGTTAAGTTAAAATATAATTCTGAAATGTAAGTTGTATTGTTTTCGGTAGACAGAAATGAAATGGATGATGGGAAAATCAAAACTAGCTACAATTGCATTTACTAAATATTGGAGCTCTTCAGACTGAGCTTTTCAGACTAAATCCCTTTTTAGTGCTGAGGTGATTGGATTGAATTTCAAAATCTTACTATAATTTAACAAACCCTTTGTTCAGAGACAAGGGTAGTATGCTAAATGACAAAACAAAAAAATTAAATACTTGCCAGAAATCAACATCATGGTTACTATTCAAGTTGAAGCAGAGTTTTAAATGAAAAGCAAAAAGGAAAATTGCTAAATAAGACTGAGCAAAAAATAAGTTCAAGTTAACGAAATACTCTTTATCCGTGTACTTCCCTTAATAGTACATAGAGTTATTGCTTAAAAATGTAACATAGTGATACACAAACGAAGCTCCAAAAGTTGTCTTGGAAGTGGTGTTCATAAGTAGGGTTATGAGTACAGGTTGCTTGATCCTCCTTATGCGAATGCACTTAATATGAAGAATCCCCAATTGCCAAATGCTTGCAAGATTTTTCAGGCATATCTCATCATGCTGTCATATGTAAGAAAAGCATAAGCCATTCTGTCCTGCTGCTCATTCACAATCATTGTGTGTTGAGAAAAAAGTGCATCAAATGCCAAAATGACTGTAGTTTGAGAAATATTTAAAAATTATTTCTGAATATATTTAAAACCTTTTCATGAGAAACTATTTGAGCAAATGTTAAATTTACAGTAAATAAAATGCACACATCAAAAATAAACAATTTTATCATTTAATAATGGATGGTTGAACCCCTATGACTGATTAACAACTTTTAATCTTTAAAAAGAGATACGTTGCTTAAGAATAATTCATGATACAATTCAAGGGCAAGGATAATCGAGCCATTAGGATCTTGTGATCGTTATGTAATACAATTCTTAGAGCTGTTTCAAAAGGCCTATTCAAAAACTAAAACATTTACATTTAGTTTTAGAAGGGTAAAATTTACACAGATACTGCCAAATAAGCTGGGGAAAAGTTTAAGTGCGGAAGGACAGTTGAGGAGCATTGGAGCAGGCTTAAAAGTATTTTATAATGCAGAGGAAGTGCATTCTGATATTTAGAAGCTGTAAGAAAATAAAGAGAACTCTGAACTGGGTAAATAAGAAGCTAACAAAGAACAAAGGAAAAAATAAAATAAAAAACTTAAATACTAACTGCAGCTCTTATGAAGACTTGATATCAATGGTTAAAAAGGATAATAGGAACATTAAAAGGCAGTAAGACAGAAGTTCTATTTTAAAAGTGAAAGATGACCCAAAGAGATCCTTATTTTTTTTTTCTAGTAAAAGAATGGCAAAAGAGGCGGTGAAGTATATTAAGAATAGTAGGATGAAGTAAAATAGACATCCATTAAAATAATCTTAATTTGCATTTTTCTGATGTTTAGGTTGGCAGCATGCGTTGATACCGTGTTGGTGCACCCAACACAGCAGTATGAGGTTTTTTTACGGTGGCTGGTGTGAATTTCCCATTGGGATTAATAAAGTATCTATCTATCTATCTATCTATCTATCTATCTATCTATCTATCTATCTATCTATCTATCTATCTATCTATCTATCTATCTATCTATCTATCTACATGTGTGAAAAGGTCGCTAAACTCCCAGTTACAGTGACTATTAATGGAGTACTAAGTGATTTGAAAATTGTACACAGAGAAGTGCTACTTAGATTATAAAGGCTGAAATAAAACAAATTAACCAGGTAACATTTCTCCAATAGTGATTATGGATGCTAGCATGTCCGTATATAAACCTCTGACGCACAGTTTTCAAAACTAGTGCACACAAGGGAAATTCCTATAGATTGTAGAGAAGAAAATCTCCTAACAGTATGTAAGAAAGCGGGAAAAGAATGAGCATCACATAGCAAGAACAGGTGTATCTGTGTACAGTCTACAAGGTTTAAGATGTTGTAAAACTAATATGAGGGAATTCTTTTGGAAAACAAACAAAAGCATATGATCAAATAGGTTAATGTTATACTGTTTACCTAGATTTAAAAAAAAACCTTTTGATAAAGTACCATAAAAGATACTTATGACAAATTAGGGCTGTCAAACCCTTAAAATATTTAATCAAAATCAATTATAAAATGTCTCTCGTTTACTCTCCATTATTCTGTTTTTAACCGAGGTAGCTTAGTAATGTCCAGTAGTCCCCTGTAAATGAAACTTCTGCACATCTTTATAGCTGCTGAAACTACGAAGACTTGTGCCTTTCATTTAAATCCATGATACATGACATTTTTGTCCCATGTGAAGGTAATATGTAAGAACTGTCAGGCCTCGTTAAATGATGTGTCTCAGCCTGATGAGATCTATTTTGCAATAAATAACATTACCGTATATACTTGCATTTTAAGTTCTCCCGCGGATAAGTCAGGGGCTTGATTTTACTGCATAATCTCCGGCATTTTATAATGTCGGTCGTATAAGTCGAATGTGCAAAACTCACGCTATTGGTCCAAGAGATTGTGATATGCTGACGCCCACCTGAGAGAGTAACCACGGAGCACACTGCCTTTTTTTTCTATGTATTGTGCCTACGTGACCACATGGTAATACTCGAACTATTCCGAAGTGACGTTTCCACTGTTTTTTGTATCTCACACCCTCATACGCCTTTATCGTAAGAGCATCCCTCATCTATGATGGAGCATTCTATCAGAAGAAAATATGAAGCTGGTTGTATATTAAAAGTCGTTGAAGTGGCAAAAGAAATTGGAAACTGCGCTGCTACAACAAAATTCGATGTGTCTGAGAAACTGGTGCAAGATTGGAGGAAGCAAGAAGATGTAAAAAAAAAAATGTAAGCGTCGCATTTTTGAACGGACGTATAAGACGGGGTCTGATTTTATGATCGATTTTTCGAGTTTCAAGACCCGACTTATATGCAAGTATATATGGTAGTTAATGTTTTACATTTTGTTTCATTATTGGACATAAAATGAGTTGTACATTCACAGATTGTAGTCTGGCACAGAATTTGTTGCCTAATGATTGAGTTTTCAACAGCTGCATTATGCATGTTTTACACATAAGTGATAAGCTAAGGACATTGTACTTCTATCATAACTAAATTTGCCTGCAATAAGTTTACAACTATCGACAATTTCTCCTTTGAACTGTCTAGAGAGCCTTATATCAAAACCAACCATCAAATTCTAAGCCAAGATCCCTTAAAGTGCAGTAGCATCTAGTCAGGGCTCCTACTAATATAAAGAAAAGTTGCAATGTCATACTGAATGATCTTCTTATATAATACGCTACCATGGCTGTTCGTTTGTCTGTCCAGGATTTTAAATCACCTGTAGCTCACAAACCATTTGAACTATTGACCTGAAATTTGGTACACATATACTATGTGATATTTACTATCCGCTTTCGGGGTGATGATTGACCTCCAAGATTATTCCTCTTTTTATGTTATTTTATTGTAGAATCAACTCTCGGCAGCGCGCAGCAGGGCGGCCATGCGGCGCATGCTTACGGGTGCCATTCTCATCCCTCCCACCTTCGCTGTCACTTCCCCTACTTCTTCATATCTTAAATAATTTTTGAGGCAGATTGAAGACTTAAGTGCCAGCTTAAGTGAAAAACTAAAGAGAAAGGTAATAAGTAATTGCACAACAAACATGGACTTAATCAGTTTTAACGTGAAAAGATGCAGATGAAAGAAGAGAAGAAGCAGATTGCTAGGGTGGAGAAAAGAAGAGCGGCTCAGGAAGCAGCAAGTGCATTAACCTCTGAGCAAATGAATACTAAACTTACAGAGAAAGAGTATGAAAACTACTAGTCAAGTGTATTCACCTCACATTACCCTGCAGTGCACAGGTCTATATATAAGTGTCTGTATGTCTGTCTGTGTGTTTGTCCAGTTGCTATATCTCTGTCATTCCAAACAATTGTGCATTAGAAAGATTTTTAGTAGTAAAATGCATTGCGTAAATCATTCCAATAGAAGGCACATCACAAAAATTAACACTGGTTTTACAAATCCCATACCAAATGGCATATAACAAAGACATATGCATTGCATGGTACATGTCAAACGTTAACACTGAGGTTACTTTGATTTCTTAGATTTCAACCTGTCTTTGACAGGTAGCACAGTTAGTAAAGCAAACATCCATGCATGGGCATAATATCGTCTTGTGTCCACAAGAGGAAACATAAAACACAAAGAAAGACTGATGTAAAGGCTGAATGTCCGATGAACAAAGGCAACAAGATATACCAAAAAAGGAGGGATGGAAGGGATAGCATATTCAGTGAACAGAATTTCGGAAATGCATGGTGTGATCAAAAGAGATGGACTTACCACTGTACCTTTAAGCCCATTTTAATAAATGTGCATTTTGCTATGCTACTACAGTATATATATCAATATCTACATATATATATGATTCTGATAAGCATATAAATTTGAAGATGGCTAAGTTTGCAGATGATTCTAAACTAGGCAGAATGGCAAATAACATAGAATCAGCCAAATCATTATAAATGGATCTAGAAAATATTTAGTCTTGGTCTGATTATTGTGAGATGAAATTTAAAGTAAGTAAATTTAAGGTATTACACTTAAATCTATTATTTTACTTCCTGTGGCAGATTGAGGCACTCTCCCTCCCATGAACCCTCGGACAATACGTCAGACACCAGGTAAAAGTCCAAATATTAAATTTATTTAGACAATAACGTGCACAAAGCACCCTCCTCTCCACAATACTCATAAACACAATAATAAATCAATAATCACTACACAAATCAATTCCTCCACACTCCCAGACACGTTGCCACCCTTCCACCCAGCTCAGCTTGCCTTCTGGGATTTCTCATGGTCCTTTTATAGTTCCTGACCCAGAAGTGTTTCCAACCCCCCAGTCCATGTGACTTTCCATCACTTCCGGGTCAGATAAAAAGTTCTCTTCTTCTTCATCACAGAAGCACGTCATTCCTCCTGTCGCTGTGACTAAGACATACTTCTGGGGCGTAGGACACGTAATAATCCTTGGGCCTCCCTGCAGCGTCTTCCAGCTTCCCCCATGGTATCCAGCAGGGCTGTGGATAATAACCCCATTGTCCAGGATTCCCTGCTGGCCTTCGGGGCACCTCCATGCTGCAGGGAGAGCTCCACCTGGTGGCTTGGGGGTATTGGCCAGGATGAACGGCCGGCCATATTCCACATCCCTAATTTCACAATGAAACTTTTCAAACCTGAAAATGCACATTACAGTATGAATAGAATTAGTAATCATAGTGGACCCTTCACTATCTATATATAGACACAGTACAAAAGAGGTTGATAAGACTAATTTGAGTACAATAAGATTACATATTAACCTATATACTTAAGCTCTATGTTCCACTAATAAGGCCTCATCCGGAATAACACAGAAACTAATGCAAGAATAAATTCACAAAAGATTATATTTATGCAATATGCATGTAAAATTTTGATTTAACATTTACGAAAGGCCTCCGTAAACTGCTGAAAAGTGTACAGTAAGTAAATGTGCTTTTAGTTTAGGAATACAAACATAATAATGTATTTGGGCATTAGTTGCACTTACAGCTTTTTAAACCTGATAATGGCTGCTCTCATTGGTGATATGGTCATGCTCAGGTAGCCTCTCACTATGGTCAAGATACATCCCTAAAAGGACAGGTAGAGCCTAAAAACACTGTAGGTATAATACAATATGAAATATTTTTGTATAAGATATTCAGTCAAATGCTGAAATAAATATGATAGATTGTACATGTTTTAATTAATAAAATCTACACAGCAAAAGAAAAACAGTGACAGTGAAATCCCTGCTATCAGTGTCACATCACAAACGCTCATTCATTCAATTAATGTGCATAGAAAGATCCATAACTTGCTAGATGTTTTCTTTTTTGGCAACAAAGACATTTCTGAATTCAAGATTTTCACAGCTACGCTACATTGCATTAACACTGCTCAAAGCTAAACTACTCAAGCTTACACTGTGGAAAAAATCAAGTTATGTATTTATTGATGGAATTTCAGCAATTTCCAGAGGGGAAGAAAAATCACAGTTTTGGCAATGTGTTGATTCGAATCAACACATTTGTTTGCCACCTGAAGCTATAATGAAACAGTGCAAATTCTGCAATTTGTTTAAATAAATCCTTGGTAAATTATGTCTTCTGATGATTTATACAGTTCTGACTGCACAGGCTATAGATTTCATCGTTAGTATGATTGAAATATGTGTAATCTTCAAAGGAGGTAAACAAATATTATCTTTAGGTCAAAGTCACAATATAAACAAGTGAAGGACTTACGTTACAAATTTAAAAGAGCAAAGTATATAGAATATTTCATTTTCCTGCAAAAGCAAATGTCTCTGAAAGAGGTTTAATAGCATTAATTTAGTTATCAAAATCAGTATTGTTACAATTCAATATATTTTCAAAATAATTGCAATATGAATAACTATTTTCACTTACTTGTTTTGGGTGAGTATAAGGCTAAGAAAATGACAACAATAACAAAATGCCTTATAATGGTGTTAAAACATATAGTATGTTGTATGAAAAACATACAGTGTATTTGTATTAATACCAAACAAATATTTAACACTCTTTTATCTTTGGCTAACTCAATTATAAAATCTCTGTAATGTCTACTGATATTAAATTACTATCTTCGTAAGTGGAATTATTGTAATTGTTTTTACAAAACATCTTTAAATTAACTGTCCTTCTGGGAATCCCTGTAATTAGATTGTGTTTAATGTTTTTAAGTCCAATAAAATGTCGTAGATATGTGTGACAAGCTTTTTTTTTTCTATTTTTGTTTTCTCACCCATCTGCATTTGCATCCATTGACATGGAATTGATGTGCCTAGTTATGCAATACATTTATGCAAAGAATACACTATTGTAGTTTCCGTCCTGAAGCAGTAATTAGTTTTGTTTAGTAAATCTACAGCCTTCATAATTCCACAGATAAAAGAGTGTAAAGACAAAATCCATCTCAGTGTGCTGGTCTCTAAGGTACAGTATGGGGCAAACAAACCAGTTATTGTTTCTGAAATTCAATCCTGCCTCTGATAGATTTTTTTGAATTTCAGACTGGATGAGAACCAGTGTGGTCTACTGTGTGTTATGCTTGTCTCCCCTTTTAGAAAGAATTTTTTACCCGAGGCCAAGGACTTTTGTGTTAGGGTGACTCTGGTGCTCTTTGCTCAAAAGCTGTCAAATATGACTGAGGGTTGAAAACACTTTATGATCTTGATAAGGTTAAAAGAGTCACCACTGCTAACCATTACTTCACTGCAAAAAAAGAGAGAATGAAACAAGTGAAACAGAAACTCTGAAAGTGAAAACCTGAACTGTCAAGGACAGAAAAGGTATAAGGCAAAAAGGTTAGATTCAAGTATCAGATATAAGTTTTAATCATGGCAGATTTCTCATTTCCCAGTAGAATAGTCTCAAACAGAAAGAACCTGACCAGAGGCAAAGGAATTATGAATAAAATTAAATTCATTTGATCAATACATATTTACCGTAGCACACATCTGTTTTATACCAGACAGTTTAGTTTAAAATCATTGTGTATGGTAGCTTGCCACTTGGGGAATGGGTTTTAATGATTTTCCTAGTTTATTAAAAGGTTTTATATAAATTAAACTTGTTTATGTGGGGTGTGGTGAATTAAACATAAAGGTTTAAATATTACATTTGCAATGATCAAATTAGATGGAAGTGATGAAAATTACAATTATGCTATTCAATTTTTCTCATATGCTTTGCAGATATTTTTACCCTTAAAGGTATTTTTCAATATTACTTTTTTCTAACGGCACATTTATGAGGTTTATAAGAAATTTTTTGATAAATATAAAATTGTATCCAATTTTGCAGTTATTTATTTTATTGCCCACCTTTTTCTCTAAAAGCAAATTATTTTCAGATGGCTAAGGAATGCTAAGAATTGAGTGTGGCAGAAGGGTAACAGGACAAACCCCAGCAACTGGGTCCTATTAAAAGCACAAGAGTCAGGGAAGTCTTGCAGGGTGATTTTTTTTTTTAAACTAGATAGTCGCAGAGTGTGTTTTTGTGGGTAGGGTGGTCTTAAATGAGAATCTTGTGTATCATGCACATTATCAATAAGGTTGACTTTGAATTGTTCTTTTTAAAATGAATTGACATATTCATCGATAACAAATTAATATAATGTATTTTTAAGCTGTATTTGTATGTTTTAACTCAATGGTTCTCTTGCTCAGTCCTGGGGTACCACTGTAGCTGCAAGTTTTTATTCGAAGTAGTCTCACAAAGAGTCACTCTTATGTCTAATAGATGTAACTGTTTAATAAGTCGTCCTTTTTCTTCTCATCTTTTTTAATTTAGGAGGGTGCTCTAGTATCATATTTACATTTACAAAAAAATCAGAAATGTGGATTTTTTTGGTATAGCTCCAAACAGTTACATTTCTTTTGCCATTTTCATTTTTCCTGTGGAGTTTGCATCCAGTGACTGACAGTTAGTAATGAGTAGTGCAGATATGGGTGCAAATGACACTGAATGGTAAAGATAAACAGCTTATTCAGTGTTGTGCTCCTTTGAGAGCTATTTAGTAAAGCAAGGGGCACACTACATAACTTCTATTTGGAGGGGATGCCAAATCACAACCGCAGTTGCAGGTCTTGTCATCTGAGTATAACAGAGTACAGGATATAACTGTGACTGTCCAGGGGCTTCATGTATAAACGGTGCGTATGCACAGAAATGTTGCGTACGAACGTTTCCATGCTCAAATCGCGATGTATAAAACCTAAACTTGGCGTAAAGCCACGCACATTTCCATGGTAACTCATACTTGGCGTACGCAATTTCTCCGCTCGGTTTTGCAGACTGGCGGCACCCAGCGTCAAAGCAGTGCTACTGTTCCTGTGTGCTCATCCTTACTTTCTTAGCTCCACATTCCTGACGCGGCTTTATAAATACACTGAAATTAACTGCATATTGTTTATTAGTGTAATGCATCTGATTGTAATTTACCTGTAGCAATATAATGGTCCAGGGAATAACCATAGTATTCCAAATACCATAACTACTTTAGCGTTGTTACGCTCACTGCATCTTGTTCTTCTTTTTGCTGCTCCCGTTGAGGGTTGCCACTGCGGATCATCTTTTTCCATATTACTCTCACTGCACCACTCGGAGTATTTATATCACTGTATCTGAGTGTGAATCACAGCAGCAGCTGATCGGAAAGAGAATTATCGGTATACAGTCTCAAGTACACACTACCTCAACCACGGCAAAAAGCGTCAAAGCCTTTCCTGTACGGACCTCGCGTTTCAGAAACAGTTTCAACCCAAGAACTATAAACGCACTCAATCAGTCCATCAAGTGCTCCTTGTAGAACTGTTTGTACTTATAAGTACAATCACCTCACTGTAAACTTACACTACTACTAATATTGCACAACCTGCGCTACTTTATAAAGCGCGTATGATGACAATATCATTTTTAAGATGAAATGCAGCAAAATATGTTGCTTATAGTATACAGATAAAACTTTAACTTCATTTAAATAATCTGTATTGTTAATAATTAAACATGTGAGGACACGGTGCCGCAGCATATAGCTAGTTCACAGATAGCTCCTGCCTTGCGCTGTATTCTTGCTGGTGCTGACGCGACACTGGAAGGATAGACGAATAGAATAATTAAACATGTACTACGAAGATATTTCAATGTTCCTTAAAAGTTTTGAAGAATCGGCGTTCTAAGCTTACAAATGGCTTAACGTCTATTACAGAGCTGATTGTGTGGCGATTGTGTTTTTGGAGAAAGAAAAGTAAGGACAGGAATTGGAGGTTAGTATGTTTGAAAGAGACAGTACTTCTGTAATAAATTATTTCATCGAAGGTCGCACATGGCGCAGCAAGCCTCTTGCGTGAGATATGAACAATCACTGCGTCACCGTGTTCCCCTGTTTAATAACATGCTTTCATTCCTATCATCATGAAAATGATATCATGTATACATATCAGTATTTTAATTATTCAGAGAGCTGTAACATCTCGAATGTAATGGATTCTGTGTCCTGTCGGAGGAAGAGAAAGAACGGAAGCACGTAGTGATTCACACACATAGAGCACATAGAAGATCAAACACAGAACAAAGCATTTAACGTGCTACTTGAGAAACTAGTAAAATAAACGATTTTAAGATGAAGTTTATGATGTTCTACTTTAATGGCAATATACACTACGTGATTAAAGTGGAATTTTCGAGATTAAAGTTGACATTTCGTGCTTTTTTCCCACTGTGTGCCTATTTTTTTGTCTGTACCCTAATCAGCTTTCATATGACACTCAGACGGTGGGCTACGACTTGCCTTTTCACGGCGACTTTGATATGTGATTTCTTTTTTATTTTGGGCACTGTACGACTTTGCGAACTCGATCTTTCGAGTTTCTCCGACACTCTGTCACTCGATCAACTTCCTTTTGTTGATTATACCACTGTTTAAACCAACAAATAGTACGTTTTTCCTTTGCCTCCACTTGGTATTCGCTGAAATTCTTATATTTTCCCCTGTGCTTTTCCCATTGTCTTTTCACAGAAGGCTATTTATATTTATTTGCATATTCAAAGAGGCGTAATTCTGGGAGGAGTTGGGGCGGGACAGAAGGCATGTGCACGTACATTACTTTTTATGCTGATCGGGATTTATGTAGTGGAAGAACGTGAAAATTTGCGTGCGCACAGATTCCTGCATCTGGATTTTTCTGTGCATACGCACAATCCCGCTTTTGTGCTTACGTCATGTTACAGTATGAGTTCTACGCACGGCGTTATACATGAGGCTCCAGGTTCGCTCCAAATTCACTGGCAGCTTGAACAGAAAACCGTTCATAACATGTCCGAGGATGAGCCAGGCAAAAGAGGACACACACAGTTTCGTGAAACAAGTGCACAGAACGTTTATTAAAATACTGAAAGTGTCCAAAAAGTGCAGTGTCCAAATTCTTCATAAACACATAAACAATCCATAAAAATTAGGTTAAATTTCAGGCAGGTCTTCCTTTATAAACTTCCTTTACTGTTTATAAACAGTCTTGAGCCACAATGCCACTTTCTAAAACCCAAGGATCTTCTCTGCTTATCCCAACAGGACCTTGCAGCAAGACTAGACAATTGCCAACAGGTGCAGTCATTTTTTAATCTCGGGATGAGGTTCCCAGAACTAGTCCTTCAGTGTTAGTACCAGATTCCACCAAACCCAACCCACGTCTCCTCCAGCCAGTCTTTTAGTGTCTTAAGGGAGACAGGGCACAATGGAGCCGCTCCTTCGCTCCTGCTTTTCTCAATAGGAGTGCACCTTCTTCAGCCCTCTTCTCAGGCACAGGCCAGCTGCTCACTTCCACTGCAACATACTCCTGACCACTTATCTCCACTCCATATTGTATGGGCTCCTCACCATTCTGCCTCTTCTTTCTCTACTCTTCTAACCTCCATTTTCCTTTTAGTCTTGATTTCTCTCTCTTCTCCTTTTTCTTCTCTCGACTCCCTTTTCTACTTTTGCGCACAGGCGGTCCACCTAACAACACTCTGAGCTTCAATGGGGAACAGGTGAGTTAACTGCACAGGTTCACAACAGACAATCAACTGGTTATCCCCACTGAGCTCCAAGCCTAGTTGTATCACTTTCAATTAATTATTTATTTAAAACAGCACAATCACCACAGACCATGCTATACCACAACGGCTCTGTGACAACCTTCCTTCGTAAGTTCACATTTCAAAAGTATCACAAACATGACCCTTTTTTGACAGTCAGTAACATGCTACTTCAAACAGTACATTCAGCTAAAATCTACTCTATTTTTTTCTTTTCCTATTCTGTCATGGTACGTAAAACACAAGACAAAACATCTTACAGACAAGGCCCTGTTCTTTTCATGCAGTCCAAAACACTAGGGTTCCTTATTCCTCCTTGCTACATTGTATGTATTGTGCTTCCAGCTGAGCACTCATTGGTTGTCAGCTCTCCCACACACTGACTAAAGACCTTCCTGTTTGATTTTGTGACTGAAAATTGCTGGAAACGTTACGGAATTTGATAAGGCTTTAAGGTGTCAATTAGAAGTATGACTATCCCACTGATTTGTCAAACTGTTTTTAATGAAAACCTGTAATCACAATAGTAGGCTAGGACTGAACTTGAAAATGCCAGATCTAAATAATTTAAATAAGTTGAACTTCTTCTGAGGTCATAGACTCAAACACAAGGGTTCTTCAGAACTTTATTTTTAAAATGTTTGCATTTATCGAAGTGGCCTTAAAAATGATTTCTTCTCAACATATATTCTCCTTTCATCTCAGTATATTACCTTCAGAAAAAAGGTTCAAATCAAAGACAGTTATACACCATGAGTCTCACTTCATCATTACATGCAAAACAAAGTCCTCACCTAGCTGTAATACAATTTCCTTTATTGTTATTGTTTTGTTGTTGACAATGATGTCTCTTTTCTGCCTTTTCATTAGTGGGTAATGCTGACTACCATTACAAGCACTCTGCATTTGTAACACTTGTTCAGCTTTTTAAAATGTTATCCACTCAGTAACATTTGTAAGATTAACGCCTTTATACTATGAGCATAAATTGCAATGTAGTAAAAGAATGGTCGAGGAAGTGAAGAGTATTATGAATAGTACAGGCAAACTAGAATCTGCAGAGAGGAAAATAGTAAATGCTGCATTTTAGTTTATACATGTGAAGAAGTTGATAACCTCCCAAAAGGAAGAGGGACAGCATGGGAGGTATTTAGTGATTTGGAAATTGTAGACTGAGACATGGTGCTTAGATTAAATATGCTGAAATCTAATAAATCAACAACATCAGGTAACATTTATCCTCAAGTGCTTAAGAAAGTGAGTGAGAACATATATAAACCCTTGACACATAAGAGGGACGTTCAAAAGGTTTCCGCACTTTTTTATAACTCTATCAAGAATTTCAAAAACAAATCACAAGCACGTTTCTACATAGTCACCTTCCTTTGCGATGCAATTTTCCCAGCATCACACAAACCTTTTAATGCCCAATTACTACTACTCCCGCCTTCACCGTTTCCAACGGAAATATTAAAGTACGGAAACTTGTTGAATGTACCTCGTATTTTACAAAAATGTCTGCAAACTGGGGAAATTCCAAAAGATTATATGCAAGTAAATAATATCCTGTTGTATAAAAAGGGTTATTGGGCCAATCTGAGTAACTATAATCCAGTAAGCTTAACATGCATCACAGGTAAATTAACGGAATTATTAAGGAGAAGACTGAGCAGTACATGTCAAGAACATGTGTGCTACGAAATATTCAGCATGGACTCAAAAAGGGAAAGTAATGTTTCACTATTATGCAAGAATTCAATAAGGAAGAAAAAAAACATATAAGTAAGATGCATATGGCATTATTCATCTCGATTTTTAGAAGGCTTTTGATAAGATTCCACATGAGAGGTGTGAGATATGGCCAGCCATTCATCCCAGCCAATACCCCCAGGCCGCCAGATGGAGCCCTCCTTGCAGCATGGAGGTGCCCCAAATGCCAGCAGGGAATCATGGACAGTGGAGTTATAATGCACAGCCCTGCTGGATACCATGGGGGCCGGCAGGAGTCGCTGCAGGGAGGCCCAGGGATTTATATTTTCCGTATAGCCCGGAAGTATTTCCAAGCCACGGTAACGGAAGAAATAATATACTTCCGGGCTGAAGAAAAAAAGAAGTTTTTACCTGACCCGGAAGTGCTGGATAATCACATGGACTGAGGGCTCAGAAGCACTTCCGGGTCGAGGACTATAAAGGACTGTGGGAGATCCCAGACAGACGTGCTGAGTTGGGAGGCAGGGTGGCTAAGCGTCTGGGAGTGGAGGATTGTTTATTAGAGTATTGTGGAGTGGTGGTGCTTTGTGCACAGTATTATTATAATAAATAATTATTGGACTTTTTATCTGGTGTCTGACGCATTGTCTGAGGGTTCAAGGGAGTGATAGCGCCCCCTATTTGTCACAGAGGTTAGTAATCAACCAGAAGTGGGAATTCAGGGTTTGGTGTGTAATTAGGTACACAATTGGCTCAAAAGCAGGAGGCAAAGAGTTATTGAAGGGGGAGAAGGGAACCTTTTCAGAATTCAGGGATGTTAAAAGTGGTGTCCCTCAGGGATACCAAAACTAGGCAGAAAGGCAGAGGATGTTGAATCAGATAAATTGTTACAGAGGGACTTAGACAGCATACACGCTTAGGCAGATCTGGAGTAGATGAACTTTAATGTAACTAAATGTAAGGTATTACACGTAGGAAGTAGAAATGTTAGACCCAAGGTCCTAGATCATAGTGCACAGAAGAGATCAAGAAGGTTAATAGAACTATATGCCATAATGTGTGGAGTACAAGACAAAGGAGGTCATGCTTAAGCTATATAACACAATGGTGAGTTATCACTATCAGTACTTTGAGATGTTCTGGACCTGCATCCAAGGGGACCTTTGTTTATCTGAGGCATATTCATGAGGATGGACCACAATGGATCATGACAAAGGAGCAAATAAGCAAAGCTTTGTCAAAAGAATAACAGAGTTTACTATAAACACTGAAAATTAATGTGCTCATAAAAGTGCAAAAAGTGCATATTTAAAATTCAATACCACAGAAAGACCTGAATGAAGTGATACTTACTCTTACAAAATGAACATGTTTTTCAGATGGGCTCAAATTAAAAAAACATTTAAGAGTAGCACAACAAGCTTTACAGGGGAAATATTCCTATCACAATTTCTAAACAAACCGATACTCTGATTGACTTAATAAAGCCAGCATATGGGGATAGACAAGTGAGAGAATTAATAGAGGCAAATGCCAAAAATTGGGAAGCAACAACTATACAGATACTAAATGAACACTATGTGAGCAAACAAGTAGAAAGAGATAGAACAGATTTTATCAGAGGATATGCAGTAGCACAAAAGATGGCAGACTGCCACAATCTGGTTAAAAAACAGATGCAAACACACAGAGCAAAATGCTCTGATAACAGAATTAACTAGCAAATTAGAAAATTTACAGATCAAGTTAGCAAAAAAAGACCAACAGAAACAACTACAACTTCAAAAGCAAATGATACTGCAAAAATTGAACCTAACTTGAATAACAAAGATAAGGAAATCATAAAAAGTTCCCCAAAAACATAAACTCAAACTTGACTAAAACCACTATTAACATGGGCACAAGTGGCAGCAAGAAGCCCCTCACAAGTTTCAAAAGATATTGAAACTGTTTCAACCAATAATGAGTGGTATATTCCAAAATAACCCAGAACAGAGACTGTGCAATCGGTACCATAAATTCAAACTAAACAAACCTCACTTTTACCTCAGAGAACAAAAAAAATTCTAAGACAACAAACTGAGGTAACCCCTATAAAACAAATACTAACAGTAAATAAAAACAGAAGATTTTGAACTGAGTTTTTATATGTCTGACCCACATAACACCTTTTTAAAAAATCCAATCTAATCAAAAAACAGGGACCAAGAAAGATGCACAATAACAAATAGATAAAGGACAAGAAATTAAAGAAACTGAAATAGAAGAAATTATTTCAATTCAACCCTCAGAAGAGGAAAAGGGAAAATCAGAGGTCAGAAAAAAGAAACCAAAAAGTTTTTACAGACTATTTACAGAAACAAGGACAACAATTCTAAAAGATGCAAACGCAAAGGAAGATAAACAAATACAGGCTCAAAGGAACCCTTAATACCTATTACAGTACAGAACAGAGAACAATTAGAAGTAGGGGATGTTTTAACTTGACTTTAGATCCAGCCTCAGAAGAGTTACAAATAAACAAAAAAACAGGGAAAGTTTTAAGTTCAGGTGTAGACATTTCTATGGCAATAGAAATACATCCCAGTCCAACACAAATAAAAAAGCAAATTACCTCAACTGCAACCAATCCTGAATCTTTACTAATTGATTTTGAGGGTATAGCAACCATCTATAATTGAGCAACAACCCCCAGGGTCTGAAGCAAATGTAACGTTTTACCCCTAAAACCATGGCTTATCCAGAAGGAAAAACGTAAAATGGCATGTAGAAGTTAAGAAAACAAATATAATAATGGGGATTCTAACTTAACTTTATTGAATGGACATCATTATAAAAATCTACAAATTGACTTTTACCCTGGAGCCAGAATAGCTAACTTTATATCAATTTTAAAAAAAATTAAATCTCCAAACAATTAAAGTTCACAATTTGATTCTTTCCATAGGCATACATAAGGACATATCATATACTAAAACTATTGTTAAACAAACACAAGTTATTCTCAGAATTGCTTCCAAGATCTTCACCAGAGCTACCATTATGATTCAAGAGCTAAACTACTCAGATCAATTAACACAAAAGCAGCAAATGATCCTGGAAGCTTTCAATAAATACATCACTCACAATACAAATTATACTTCAAAACTGTCAAGAGGAAGAATTTGCTTTGCAAAAAGACTAAATACATTGCACTAGATTCACAGCACAAAGATTTGATGTCAGTTGGCTCAAAGCTTTACATTTCCAAGTAAACAAAGCAAAAACAATACAACAAAAGACAGAAATAAAAAACAATATCTTAAATCTTTCCAAAATGGTTTACTTTAACTCAGCCACAAGAATCCCTCTTATCTAGAGGGTTAACCTTTGTACCTACCCCAACAACAAACAACAGACCAATGGATAAACCAATAGCTGAATTGGAAAACTTCCACAGAAGAATAAAATTATTAGATATTATCAATATAAAGAAATAACTGCACAAATGCCTTTTTGTCCAAAATCAAACTGGACACCTCCAAATGAAAAAATCAACACAAAGGTAAACAAATTTATAGCTGAGAACATTCATAAAATTAAACAAATCCTCAATAATTTTCTTCAAAATAAAGACAATGTAACTACACAAGAAAGACAAACCCTGAAGGAATTACAAAATCTGAGAAACATAATAATAAAACCAGCTGATAAGGGAAGTGTAGTGTTAATGGACATAGAGGACTACATTACAGAGGTTATAAGACAATTAGAAGGTAAAGAATATTATAAAAAACAACCTACCAATATATAAAAAAACACAAAAACTGATACATTATACATGGTGAAAGATAAAGTGATAAATCATAAACAGGCAGAATTCCTAAAAGAACCCCTAGAACCAAGGCCTAGAAGATTTTACATCCTCCCTAAGATTCATAAGAATCCAAAATATTGGACAAGACCATATTTGATCCCACAAGGTTGTCCTATTGTATCTGACTGGAACAATCAAACTTATTAAACAGCAAACTATATTGACTTTTATCTTAATCCTTTACCCCAACTACAAGGTATTTACATCAAAGATACAACACATTTTATTCAGAAAATGAAAACAATAACAGTAACTACAAACACCTTATTATTTACTATTGATGTTAAAAACTTAAATAGAAATATAGCCATTCAATGTGGCATACAAGTAACTAAGGTATGGTTAAACTACTATCCAGAGAAAAACAGAGCTGCCAAGTATATTTTACGGTTATTATCCCTATCACTAACCAGCAATGATCTTGTTTTTAATAATCAGTTCTATTTACAACAGCTCTCCACACAGAAAACAATAGACACACGGAATAAATTACCAACTAGTATGTCTAAATTAAGAAGGGATTGGTACAATGGATTCCCACCATTACTTTAAATAAATTCTTCAACAACATCTAAAACAAGAAAATTCATTAATTTCATGAAAGAAATTATACACTGTATCATAATGTTGTGACTGAAGTCAATCCCAGACCAAGTCCTAAGATCACCGATGGGTCAGAGACGACATAGTTTTGTAATGGGGTCACCAGTTTAGATCTCCCTACACCCTATGCCTTGCATAGTCCTTAAAGAGCCATATATATACGAGGAAGATCCAAAGACCTGTTCCTCCTTAGAGGAGTTCACTTTTCCTGTAGAAAGCCTTAAAAAATGATTCAGTCCTCATCCCTTTTCCTTTTCAAAAGTTTCTCAGCATGAGATTTTGATACATTAAGAAAAACAAAATGTTTTATCTGCGGTGGGTTGGCACCCTGCCCAGGATTATTTCCTGCCTTGTGCCCTGTGTTGGCTGGGATTGGCTCCAGCAGACCCCCGTGACCCTGTGTTCGGATTCGGCGGGTTGGAAAATGGATGGATGGAAAATGTTTTATTAGAGCCATTAAATCTTCTTCATAAAGCCTTTGCCAAAAGTAAATAACATCAAGAAATAATTATGTAAATAAAAATTTTAAAAGTCTGATATTATTATTTTAAGGATTCATTCCTTTTTATCAAAATTTTGTGTAACTACCTCTGTGAGTTACTACAACCAATAATCATTTTGGATAAGCGTCTCTCAATGTTGCACGCAAGGATGATGTAACATTTGTTGTGTTGTTATTTATAATGTTGATAGGGAATGGTGACATGTTGAATGTCGATTCAATATTATGTACACATGACATTACTACTTCTAAAGCTACTACTACTACTACTACTGAATCCCAATAAACAGCCAAAGACTATAAGACAAAAAACTACAACAAAATCAATAATAATGGTTCATTTAACAGCATCTCACTCTTCTTTGGGATGGACTGTACTGAGTTTCAAGGGATGTCCAAAGTTTTTTTTTTAAGTTTCCCAGACTTGTGCTTCTCTAAAATCAGATCAATTACTTGCTTTAATGGCTTTATTATCTCATTTCTAAAGTTTTATTTCAGTTGTTTACAGTAAAATGTATCTTCCAAAATGATTTTACATTATGTAATTCTATAACAGGCCCAACAACATGCTGAGATAATTTATTGTATATGAGCAAATTTAGGCTTACCATTACAAGGTGATGAATGCTCTTTGAATTTGACATTTTTCTTTTGTGGAAACTGTCCAAAGATTTTGACATTTTCCATTTGAATGCTATGGTGATAAAAGTACTGAGGGAAAATTGTACTTTAATCTTTTTCAGATTATAACCTGAGACAAGCAAATTTTATTATCCTCTTTAATAAAACCCCTGTGTGCGTCCAGTGTCCGTGTGTGTGTGTCTTCTGGTGAAGTGCGCATGCACGGACGGTGCAATGCTTCAAAGCAGATGCTTCAAAGGCCACCTGACGCTTCACACAAGACAGAGACGGCGGGACCTATAAAATATTACGCCGCCGATCCAATCGGATTTCTGGAAATGATGTAAGACTTAAAACAAAAGGCACGAAAAATGCAATCGGGTACTGAGACACGGAGACCAGCTTCCCCAAAGAGGTGGGATTAGTGTTTGAGGTTGTGCAAGTGTTCACTCTGAGGATGTCAGATTTGTGATTAAGAAGCCCGGCCCGGTAAAGTGTAAAGTGTCAGTCGTTGGAGGGGTTTTCCTAAATATACGAATTTTCATGATATTACAATAGGATGACTTTTAAAAGTAGATTTATTTTCGCGCACATAAAATCCATTGCTGGGGAGACACCACACATACAATAATCAAATGCACGCCAGCACGGATTAAAATACTTGCTGGGGAACTTCACAGTACTTGCTGGAGAGACGCCACAAGCACGATTATCAACTACACGCCACACATTACATCAGTTGCTGGGTAGAATCTGTTGATTACCCACTGTTGTGACAGAAAATTAAACGCATATTACGGACATCAAAGCCAGTATTACTGTCAGAGAAAATTACAGGCATTTTACGGAAATCCAAACCAGTATTACTGCGAGAGAAAATTAAAGGCACACAATACAGTGATGCATATTACAGCCACATACAAGCCAGTATTACTGTAACAGAAAATATTGTGGACGTAAAAGCCTATATTACTATGACTATCTACTAACAACATGATACCCAAAAAAGAAGAAAAAGAAAATGAGCGTCAGAAAAACGCTAAAAGAGAAAGACTCAGAAGAGCAAATAGATCTAGAGAAGAACTGGAAAATGAGCGTAAAAAATATTCTCAAAGAGAATGCACTACTGTTCTAGCGCCCGTTATTGTAATGGGCTTAATGTCTAGTATATTATATTGCTGTTATATTGTAAGCACCATGTACCATTAAAAATATTTCATAATTTAAACTTCTTTGTCTCCTTAATTGTAACAATGGATGAAAAAATGAGTATTCCCTAGTTATGAACAATGCATATGTACATTTATTAATGAAAGCCAACATGACAATATTTTTATGACTGTATATGTATGTATTTCTTTATTTTAACAGAATCACATTTTGATGAAGCTCTCGTATGGTAATCTTTAAAGAAAAACCCAGGACGTACCACACAGATCAAGACATAAAGTCTCATTATTTATGAGTGAGGCATTCTAATGATTCTAGTAAATAGTGAAATTTCTGATTGCTGTGCTGTACTAAAATATAAATCCATATTCTACTGAAGAATGTAAAAGCCAGCATAAGCTAAAATCTTTTTAGACTCTTATAGGCTTTTTACCTAAGAACACAGACATCAGTAATTCCAAAATTAACTGATTAATATCTAATAGACTGGGGGAAAAAACGAATTATTGAATTTCTTAGGATACTATAACTATGTTCTATTATTTTTTTATGACTGTACAAATTATGCACTTCAGTGATTAATTTAATTACCTTGTTAGGTGATGGCCCCTGATTTGTGCACATTACTGAACACTGCAATTCAGAGAAAGTCCAACAATATACTGAAATGTCTCATAAGGGAGAGATAAACCACGAAACTCTAGCTTACATGACAAGTCTCACAAAGAATCTTTAGAAATTAGAGATATTTATTTATCATAAATATAAAAATAGAACAAACTGGTCAAAAGATTGAAAATGAGTGCAATCCAACGCAACCAAGTCCAAAATCACTATAAGAAGGCAGACTCTAATAAAACAAAACAAGAAAAATCACAAAAACAAAAAACAGGAAATTCAAAAAAATAGCAATACTATCAGCTCCAACACAATCTCACTGTCCTGCTGCTGATTTTCTCTTTCTGTACTGAATATAAAATTAGGAGGACCCAGCAGCAGTGATACCAGGGTGGCTTCACCTTTTGAGGCTCTACCCACAAAGTACATTAAATGATTGCACATTTAAAGTTTCAGGGCTCAATATCTAATTTGTAGACAAACACTACACAAATTACACAAAAACCAAAAGAAATAATTCAAAAATCACAAAAAACAGTAAAATAACAAAAAAATAATAATAATGAAATGAGGTTAAAAAAAAACTTCTCCCACAACATTTTGTTTTCTTATGGGCACCAACATGTTGAGCAGTATTTGTGAACAGTTGCTATGCCATTTCTAGGCAAGGTCAACTGAACTGTGATATGTAATATAAGAGTCGAGAGTATAAAGGTCACATCATGCACTTCCTGGTTGGATTTAACCCAAATGTTAAAACTTTTATTCCTTTGCTGTTTTGAAGTGTTTTTTTTATGATTTTATGACTATGATGTAAGGTTAATGTTTTAGCTCTGGTTATGTGTGTGTTTATTGTTTTTTTTTAATTCTTGCCATCTCTGCTTGACTATAATTTTTATCACATGTATTGAGGCTTGGTTATTTGTTTTTTGATTTCTCAATTATAACCTATTATTGCTTTCATTACAATTCATCTCTTGATTCTTTTTCTAACTAAATTCTGTTGCTGTACTGTGCAGTCAGCACAGCAGTGTTAAATACCACCTTGGCACTTTGAGGTGGTTTGTGCGTAAAATTTCTATTGTATTGTTAGGTAAGGCCAACCGAAAGTGAGCAGCACATGACATCACTGGGTCAAAGGCATAAAGGTCAGCATTGCACATTTCCTGAATATCCACGTACATGGATACAACCAAAAACCTTAGTGTTAATATTGTGTGTTATAATTCATGTGTCTCAGGCTATAAATTATTTTCTGCTGTTTGTTTACAACTTACGATTTACATTTTAGCTCTTGTTACGTAAACTGTTTTGGTTACTGACTTTCACGGTACATTACTTGAAGTAAGATTCTTGTTTACCTGGCTGTGACCTTCGCCTGTTATCATAATTGCTATCCATCTTCTCATTCCATTCCTATTTAAAGTAAATGTCAACATATGCAGTCAATTCACATGCTGGAAAAATTAAAAAAAGAGAGTTTACATGTTTAAGAGGGACAAATTAAGACAATGAACAAGTTCATATGGAAGCAAAAGCCTTTAAAGTTAATAAATTATAAAAAAAAAAACAGCTATTAACTATAGATTCCCATTTTCAAGTTTGAGAAAACAAAAGTAACAACATAAACACAAGTCACCTTTTTTCCTCATGACTCATTTTTGTTGTCACTATGTTGTTTTCACAACAAAATACAAACAGATAAATGCGAACATCTCCATATCAATCACCAGCTAATCATATTATTGCAATGTAATATTCCACACTCACTCACAAAAGGAAAATTAATAATAATAATAATAATAAAAATAAATAGCTATTGAATCATAGCCTGATAGTTGTCAATGTGTTATTCTCTCAATACTCATGTGGGTTTTCCTTTCAAATACTTGCAAATTATATTAATATGAGATTGACCTGGTATAAGTGTATGCACGTCAATGAGCAGGCACAACTCACTTAAAGCAATCACCCTTCCATGTATTCACTTGTATTATTTAATGTTTGCACGATATATTTTCCATTTAATGTACATCCCTTTTAGAATCCACCTCAATAAAGAGACAAGTGTCTTGTGTGTCTATCCAGTTGCTATGTCACTTTTAGTATTGCATTTTTTGCTATAAATATTTGTGATGTGCCATCTTTTGGAATGACAAATGAAATTCATCTTATTACTTACATGCATTACAAAATATGTTCCAATAGATGGTGCCCATTGATTACTTAGATTGCAACCCATCTCAGATAGGTAGCACAGCTAGCACACAAAATAATAGAGTAAGGTGCTTTGTATTTATTTCTCTGTGTAGGCTAGAGTATTAGACGTTTATTCGTAATTCGTGGTGTGATCATTCACAAGTTGAGATTACGTATAGTTACTGCTTAACTGGATGAAATAAATGTAGACATTTGTCTGTATTTTAAAAAAGCAAATCTGAACTCAGAAGTAAGTTGGTGCAATTATGCAGAGGTAAGTGTAAGACAGATGGACCACAGAATTGCAAAAAAAGATTATTTATCTATATAATTTTTAGATAATTAAGAGAGAAACACTAGAAAATGTCGATTATAAGAATAAAGACTGTTGAGTAAGTAATGAAAATGATCAGATTCGAACATGTTCAAGTGAAAATAGCAAGAACAAATAGGCTATAAGTTATGTTGGGCTCTTCCAATACCACAGTGAAAAACTGGGAATGAAAATCAGCATTAAAAAAACAAAGGTTATAATGATTGGAATACATATGATACACTGCAAGAAAGAATTAATAACAAGGTGTTAGAACAAGTGTTTCAGTTTAAATGTTTACAGAACATATTCTTTGAGAGAACAATTACAGCAAAAAGTTTAATGGCCAAATGATTTCAACAAAAGAAATGTTCTCCTGATCAACAGATTGAATGGAGAACTAAAAATGTGATTGGTACTGGTATTGAGTTCTTTACTGTGTGGAGCAGAGAACTGGACACTAAGGAGAGCAGATACTAAATGTTTGGATGCAAGTGAAATGTATTTTTGGAAGAGAATGGAGACAGAAGAAGTGAGTATTGTGGAGGTCCTAAGAATAGTAGAAGATAAAAAAAATATTGATTAAAACAATTCAAATAAGACAGAGGTGGTGGCTGTGACAGGTGCTCCTCTTCACAGCAGAAACTGAGACTTGCTTAATTCTAGTACTGTTCAGCTGTGCTTAAAGTTGTTGTGTTGTGAAGCGCCAACCACACAAGCTGGTGACCTACAGAAACGTGTTTCTTCCAGTTTCCTTTGGATTGTGTAGGACATTGCACTCAGTGACACTTTAGGTTATTCATTGCATTTCAAATGATTAAATTTGGAGAAAAACTGAGATGTTCTAAAACTTTCGAAAATTTTGCAATTTCTGAAATATTGAGATTATTTCAACCAGAAGAAGAAATAATGCGATCACCCGAGTATTTGCCTCAGGAAATGTATCTTTAAACACTTCCACCGTTTTCTGCCCATGGTGGTTGAAAGCCAGGGTACTATGAAGGTTCGAAATTATGGAATCCTTAAGTGTAACCCAAGTAAAGATTTACATGACTACATGATTGGGTTACTCACGGAGAAATCTGCTCTGTTAACTTGGTTTCTCAGACACCAATAACCAAGTTTCTCTGACTGGAATAAGGATTAACGTTGCATTTTTGAAACCATGCTTCTATGAATAACCAGAATATTAAAGCACATATAAATACACTGACTTAGTATACAGTGCGTCCGGAAAGTATTCACAGTGCATCACTTTTTCCACATTTTATTATGTTAAAGCTTTATTCCAAAATGGATTATATTCATTTTTTCCTCAGAATTCTACACACAACACCCCATAATGACAATGTGAAAAAAGTTTACTTGAGATTTTTGCAAATTTATTAAAAATAAAAAAATTGAGAAAGCACATGTACATAAGTATTCACAGCCTTTGCCATGAAGCTCAAAATTGAGCTCATATGCATCCTGTTTCTCCTGATCATCCTTGAGATGTTTCTGCATCTTAATTGAAGTCCACCTGTGGTAAATTCAGTTGATTGGACATGATTTGGAAAGGCACACACCTGTCTATATAAGGTCTCACAGTTAACAGTTCATGTCAGAGCACAAACCAAGCATGAAGTCAAAGGAATTGTCTGTAGACCTCCGAGACAGGATTGTCTTGAGGCACAAATCTGGGGAAGGTTACAGAAAAATTTCTGCTGCTTTGAAGGTCCCAATGAGCACAGTGGCCTCCATCATCTGTAAGTGGAAGAAGTTCGAAACCAGCTGGACTCTTCCTAGAGCTGTCCGGCCATCTAAACTGAGCCTTAGTCAGGGAGGTGACCAAGAACCCGATGGTCACTCTGTCAGAGCTCCAGAGGTGCTCTGTGGAGAGAGGAGGACCTTCCAGAAGGACAACCATCTTTGCAGCAATCAACCAATCAGGCCTGTATAGTAGAGTGGCCAGACAGAAGCCACTCCTTAGTAAAAAGCACATGGCAGCCTGCCTGGTGTTTGCCAAACGGGACCTGAAGGACTCTCAGACCATGAGAAAGAAAATTATCTGGTCTGATGAGACAAAGATTG
The DNA here is from genome assembly GCF_900747795.2 of Erpetoichthys calabaricus. NCBI lineage: Eukaryota > Metazoa > Chordata > Cladistia > Polypteriformes > Polypteridae > Erpetoichthys > Erpetoichthys calabaricus. The sequence continues at coordinate 158,734,444 of NC_041396.2, read as the reverse complement.
AACTCTTTGGTGTGAATGCCAGGTGTCACGTTTGTAGGAAACCAGGCACCACTCATCACCAGGCCAATACCATCCCTACAGTGAAGCATGGTGGTGGCATCATCGTGCTGTGGGGATGTTTTTCAGGGGCAGGAACTGGGAGACTAGCCAGGATAAAGGGAAAGATGACTGCAGCATTGTACAGAGACATCCTGCATGAAAACCTGCTCCAGAGTGCTCTTGACCTCAGACTGGGGCGACGGTTCATCTTTCAGCAGGACAACGACCCGAAGCACACAGCCAAGATATCAAAGGAGTGGCTTCAGGACAACTCTGTGAATGTCTTTGAGTGGCCCAGCCAGAGCACAGACTTGAATCCGATTGAACATCTCTGGAGAGATCTTAAAATGGCTGTGCACCGACGCTTCCCATCCAACCTGATGGAGCTTGAGAGGTGCTGCAAAGAGGAATGGGCAAAACTGGCCAAGGATAGGTGTGCCAAGCTTGTGGCATCATATTAAAAAAGACTTGAGGCTGTAATTGCTGCCAAAGGTGCATTGACAAAGTATTGAGCAAAGGCTGTGAATACTTATGTACATGTGATTTCTCAGTTTTTTTATTTTTAATAAATTTGCAAAAACCTCCAGTAAACTTTTTTCACGTTGTCATTATGGGGTGTTGTGTGTAGAATTCTAAGTATAAAAAATGAATTTAATCCATTTTGGAATAAGGCTGTAACATAACAAAATGTGGAAAAAGTGAATTGCTGTGAATACTTTCCGGATGCACTGTAGTTTGTATTGTTCCATGCTATTCACTTTTATCATTCAATTACACCCGTCATGTGATGTAAAGACAATTATGGCCATATTGGATTTCACATTTAGTGATACGAATAGAAATTGAAGAGACCTGCCCTCAAAACTGAAACCAGGAATACTTCACCTCACATGGTGGTTCTTTGGATTTAGAAATGAACATATTTAAAAGTTAGGTACTTGAAGCATAAAACTAAGTAGCTTTAAAAAGTATCTGGGACAGCTTAACAAAGTAAATAATCTCTTTAGACTATGTAGTCTCTTCTCAGCTGTAAAACATTGTATTTAAACATTAGAAAACAAATTTGAAAAGAAAAAGAAACATCAAAAAACAACTTTATAACCTGAAACAAAGCTGCTACTGTACCTGGCAAGAAATGGCGAACTCGACAAACTCAAAATACCAAAAACAAAAAGTTCAGAACCTTTCCCCCAGGACTCCTACTCAGTCCAGAGTTCTTGTTCTTATGTTTTTAAATCAAAGTCATAAAAAGGATTTTTTAAATAGATCGTTAAAACAAAAATACGTATTATTTCTTTTTACCCCAGAACAAATCATTTGTTTTGTTTTTTCGTTTATTTTTGTTTTTATGGAGGTGTTGCAAAAATTAAATAAATAAACAATGGTCAAAACAAACACAATATGCAAATGGTATAAACATACCCTCAAAAACATTGATAATAGTATGCTGTCAACATTATATGCACCAATAGTGTCACACATTACTGCGAAAAACTATTTCATTTTATAATTAGAGTGTGCTGCTTAAAGGAATACTCCACCCAAAAAATTATATTTTTATGTTATTTATCCTATGTAGTCTGTAGTGATGGCCAAGTAAAAAAATTCTTATGATTTCATGGAGGATAGAAATGACAAACTTTCTGATAAAATGCCTGTATATGAAGAACTAATATTATGAACAAAAAAAACTCGCATTACTCATCTATATATATAATTCACTAAGCCGCCAGCGAGCAAGACACCCATGGAGCATGCAGGACGGAGCCACGGCCACCAACTCTAAGACCATTGGATACGACGACAACTCGCAGAGCCACGCCCACCAACTCGGACGCAGCAACTCACAAAACACGGCATCGTTCGCGTTCGTCTCTGCTACAGTCCACATGCACCTCTGAGCCATGTTGACTTTTTGGTTATGACGCATGACTGCATCCACCATCGCAAACTGTTTTACATGCTACATACAGCGATTCGCATCCTGAGACAAACATGCTTCTTCTTAGATGGTCCTGCAGGAACACAGAAAACGTTTGTCTACACAATACTCCTTATTCCCTGGCCCGTGTCCACCCTCTCTCTCCAGGCAACAAACACCACGAAAGTTGCTTTCGTCTCCATGGTACACGCATGACAGAGCCCCGTCCACCAACAATTCGCACGAGGGTGAAAGCATTTGCCAAGAATGTTTTCATTAATCAAGAACGAAAGTCAGAGGTCCGAAGACGATCACATACCGTCATAATTCTGACCATAAACGGTGTCGACTGGCGATCCAGCGGCGTTATTCACATGACCCGTCGGGCAGCCGGCATGTTTGTTGCAGATGTGAATCACTGTATGCAGCATGTAAAACAGTTTGTTTGTTGACCAGGGCACGCAAGAAGCAGCACGCAAGACAGACCGCGTGATACGCATGACGGAGCCATGCATGCCAACTCACAGAGCCCCGGCCACCAACAATTCACTAAGCAGCCGACCATGGCACACGCACATCAGAGCCCTGCCCACCAACAATTCGCGTGAGAGTGAAAGCGTTTGCCAAGAATGTTTTCATTAATCAAGAACGAAAGTCGGAGGTTCAAAGACGATCACATACCGTCGTAGTTCCGACCATAAACGATGCCGACTGACGATCCTGTGGCGTTATTCCCATGATCCGCCGGGCAACCAAAGTCTTTGGGTTCCGAGGGGAGTATGGTTGCAAAGCTGAAACTTAAAGGAATTGACGGAAAGGCACCACCAGGTGTGGAGCCTTTGGCTTAATTAGACTCAACACGGGAAACCTCACCCGGCCGGGACAAACAGAACAATGAAAAGTCAGTGTGGCTCAGAGGTGCATGTGGACTGTAGCAGATGCGAAACCGACTGGGGCATTTGGAAAATGAATAGTGAACGTGACTTACAAGTGCATGTGGACTGTACACAGATGAAAGCAATTCAGGTGAGGAGTTGGGGGCGGGCACATGAGCAGGCAGTGCGTACTGAACGATGACTAAGAGATGACTGTTCACCCATCAATACATCATCCTCACTGGTCGTCCTTCCCCTCACACCCCGTCCCTCGCTCTGGGAGGTGGGGGTGCGTCGGCGGTCCTCCAGTTTTCAGTCATGGACAATTGTATGTTGCTCTCTCCAGAGTACCCTTACAGTCATATCCTCAAGCCCACCCCATAAGAAGAAGCATGTTTGTCGTGGATGTGAATCGCTGTATGCAGCGTGTAAAACAGTTTGTTTGTCGCGGATGTGAATCGCTGTATGCAGCGTGTAAAACCGTTTGCGAGGGGTATCCCATGGTCTTACAGTTGGTGGGCGGGTCTCTGTTAGTTGCTCTTGCGAGCGGGCACATGACCAGGCAGTGTGTATGCTACGTTGCGGGTTGGCTAGTATCACATAATTCACATGTTAAAAAATGAGGTTGTATATTCATAACAGGCAAAATGCATGTATTTGTGGCTAAAATGCTGAAAATTAAATACTTCAGGAAAACTGGAGTAGTGCGCACAGAGGAAACTTATTCATATGGGAATGAGCTTTTGAACTGAAGACAGGACAAATAACCAGTTAAGAACAGGAAGAGTAAGATCTTAAATTCAAACTTCTGATTCTGTTTCCTCTGCATGCACTACAGTGAGTTTTTAGATGTATTTAACAGTATTTTTGCAAAAAATACAAGCATTTCTCTTGTTGTGAGCATAGAAGTGAATAATGTGTTCAACATCTGTGAAGTGATATTTTTCCATGGGTGCTTTTATGTTGTATGCTGTGTTCCGGTGTATCAGAGTTTGTTATATCCATTCTCCATAAAAACTGGTAATTAAAAAGCTTTCTTGGCCATTACGACAAAGTATATGGGGTAAGTAATATACGAGGGACATTCGAAAAGTTTCTGCACTTTTATATTTGTGGTGGAAACAAAGGTGGGAGAAGTAGTGATTGGGCATTAAAAAGTTGGTATGATGCTGGAAAAATTGCATTGCAAACGAATGTGACTATGTAGAAAATTGATAATTTGTTTTATAAATTTTTAATAAATAGGGTTTAAAAAGTGTGGAAACATTTTGAATGTCCGTTCTATAAGTATGTATTATTTTTGAGTGGAGTATTTCTTTAAGGAGGTAATGGATTTGTAATTTAAGCATTCTCAGTTCTCACTAATAGGGGCTGAAAAACAGCATTCATGCCCTTTGCTATGGTAGATATTTTAGGTAAAGTTATCCTAATTTTTGTACTATTATGTATACGTATGTACAGTCATTTCACAGAAATAATTTGTAATGTGCTTAGAATTAAACTAAATAATGATTTTCTTGCAAACAATAGATTTCTAAAACAGTGCAGAGAATCCTAGAGATTTCCATTAAAAAATATGTAATACAGATTTCAAATGCTGGGCATGTTGGTGTTTTTTAATTTGCTTATTTCATTTAATTGTGTCTCAGAATACTTTTGGGAACCATAGAATAGTGCAAGAGAATAGGTGCTGCAATTGGTACTGCATGTTTATTGTCATTCTTTGTGTGATTGTTCTTTGACAAGAGTTGGTTGCACCTTAAAATGGAAACATTGTGTAAAATATCACACTTATATTTTGCCATCACTCTTTGACCTTCATAACTGATGCATAGCATTTACTTTAGTGGAAATGAGTCTTGAAAATGCTTTCATGTGTTTGATACTTTCTGATAAACAAAGATAAGGACCGTCTTGTAGTATTATATATTACATTGTATTAAAGAGATTCATAATAAACCAGCAGATGCCAAAATCTCCTTATGTCTGAAGACAACATGCCAGATGGGTTCATATCCATGAACATGGGCATGACATTTTTTGTCATTCTATCTTTCTCACCCCCTTTCTGTTTTTTCTTGATATTTGCTGACAGATTCTTCTGTTGGACTATACAGTTACAGTAACAGCTAGTGCTGTACTTAACCTTAAACTATTTTTTTTTTCTGTGATGGCTTTAGGAAATCTACATGCTTCAGTTATTTCTTTTGCCTGGGGTCGCTCCTTTATTTTCCACTGTAGGTCAGACTGCACCACTGCTTTAGAATTCCTTATGGGTCATTAAGATGTTTATGAAGCAAACTACTGTACAACTTGACTGATTTATTTCAGAAAGTGATGAAATATCACCATAAAAATATTAATATTGTACATATATCTGCTCTGCAAGATCAAAAACAATCTGACATTTAAACCTGGAACATTTTTTTTCTTAAGTGTTGTCCTAAATATATTGTTTACAGATTATGGACTAGAAAGTATATTGTGTTTCAGACCACTTTATTTACAATCAAACATGCAAATCATATGGAGTTAGGGCTGCAAGAAGCATTAAAAGCATTAAAAAAATTAAAAAAGCTTAAAATTATGCATTTAAAACTTAGCAGTACAGTACAGGTAGAGTTTGGCTGAAATAAGACATTATATTGAGAAATTTACTGCAAGGCAACATATTCAAAAAAATAATTGAAAGTGTTATTTTTTAAAAGCCAGCAATATAAATTCAGCAGTATTATAACGTAACAGGACAGATATTATCATTTTACTATATATCTATACTAATAAAAGGCAAAGCCCTCACTGACTGACTGACTGACTGACTGACTCACTCATCACTAATTCTCCAACTTCCCGTGTAGGTAGAAGTCTGAAATTTGGCAGGCTCATTCCTTACAGCTTACTTACAAAAGTTAGGCAGGTTTCATTTCGAAATTCTAGGCGTAATGGTCATAACTGGAACCTGTTTGACTGACTCACTCATCACTAATTCTCCAGCTTCCCGTGTAGGTAGAAGGCTGAAATTTGGCAGGCTCATTCCTTACAGCTTACTTACAAAAGTTAGGCAGGTTTCATTTCGAAATTCTACGTGTAATAGTCATAACTGGAACCTGTTTTTTGTCCATATACTCTAATGGAGGAGGCGGAGTCACGTATCGCGTCATCACGTATTACGCCTCCTACGTAATCACGTGAACTGAAAACGAGGAAGAGATTTACAGCACAAGTCAAACGCGGGAACGAAGGTAAATGACGTTAATTGTTGACTGTCTTTTAATACTGTGTACTTGTTGAGTGTCTTTTAATACTGTGTAAGCATACATATTAACACATGTGCAATTAAACGTGTGCATTTACGGGGTGATTTCTCAGGCTTAAAAGCTCGCCTTTTATTAAAAAGGTAAATGCAAACTCTTTTCATTCTGAAGGGCACAAACAATGTTAGATTTCAGCCGTTAAACGAGCAAAAATGTCAGTACACCAGATAAATAAGCGCAACATATTATCAGTTGTATTGTATGCTTACAATACATATAGAAATGTGTTAATCGTTAACTTATAGTATGGGATGGTGTTTTTCGACTCGCGCCTTGATTTAAACGATTGCATGTCTTGGTGGGTTTGCGTAGCTTATTGTCAATATCTTTACACCTCTTTTTAAGACTTAATTTAAAAAGGTTTTCTTTTCTTCTTAATTAAAATTTAAAAGCAATACTTCTCCGCTGCGAAGCCCCTCTAGCGCTGACGTCCGACGTTTGATTACCGTAAGCGAGTGCAGTGAGTGTGTACGCCTGATGAGCCAAGAATAAGGGGGAAAGAGGTGTCGCGTACTCTTTGCATTATTTGACAGTAAACTATTTTCATCCATTTTATGATCTGCTTCTCACAACTGAAGGCACCGTGGCTGATGTTGCCTGACTTGCTGGCCAACCATAAGCGTTACTTGGTAGGTAACCACCCACTCACTTCACTCCCTTACGGGAATCGAACCTCGGATGTCAGCACTAGAGGCGAAGCCCCTAAAATTGCGCCACGGCGTGTGGTTCGTTTATTTGACAGCATGTAGATCGGGGTAATTACATTCACGGCATTCGTAGTCTGATTCACAATCTGATTGTATGGGTGGTTACCTACCAGGTAACGCTTATGGTTAGCCACCAAGTCAGCTCGAAGTGATCACTCGAGTGAACGCAGCTTCACAAAAAAACAGATCCTTAACAAACTGTTATTGGTATATTTTCCCTCAATTTTAAAAGGTTTTCTTTTCTTCTTAATAAAAATTTAAAAGCAGTACTTCGCTGGTGCGAAGTGCAAGGATTTGAGCGACTGACGCATACAGACATATTCATGAGTGTAGGTACTTCGGAAAGAAAGCAACATGTAAACCTAAACTTTAAATTCATAGACCTACAAAAGGTTGCCATTGATTTGAGGCAAGATTGCTTTTCTCATGTACAACTATATGTTGCATTCTTAACAGTAAGCTTGCACAGCTTGGTCATATTATAACCTGAGTGCTGAACTGACAACGTCGTATACAAACAGAACTATAACAATCGTAATAAACAAACAAAAAAAAAAAGCGAAGAACCCTTGGATTTAATAAAAAGGCTCTTTCCTTGGCGAAGCAAGGAAAAAGGAAGACCTTATATGGCGTTCGTTTATAAAACAGAGGAAAAGCTGTGTTAAGGCTGCTTCACAAAAAAACAGATCCTTAACAAATTGCTATTGGGATATTTTCCCTCAATTTAAAAAGCTTTTCTTCTTAATAAAAATTTAAAAGCAGTACTTCGCGGGGATTTAGATATAGATATATATATACAGTATATATAGATAGATGTATATAGAGATATAGATATATATCCATCCATCCATCCATCCAGTTTCCAACCCGCTGAATCCGAACACAGGGTCACGGGGGTCTGCTGGAGCCAATCCCAGCCAACACAGGGCACAAGGCAGGAACCAATCCCGGGCAGGGTGCCAACCCACCGCAGGACATAGATATATATAGATATACATATATAGATATAGATATATATAGATATACATATATATATATACTAGCAAAATACCCGCGCTTCGCAGCGGAGAAGTAGTGTGTTAAAGAGGTTATGAAAAAAAAAGGAAACATTTTAAAAATAACGTAACATGATTGTCAATGTAATTGTGTTGTCATTGTTATGAGTGTTGCTGTGTTTTATATATATAAAATACACACACACACATATAAACATATATATACATATACATATACACATATATATATACATATCTACATATATATATATATATATATATATATATATATATATATATATATATATATATATATATATATATATATACATATACACATCCACATATCAACATATATATATACACATATATACACACACACACGCTTTATGGGTGATGATTGTTTTACTCTTTTTATGTTTATTTTATTTTATTGTAGAATCAACTCCTATCTGCGCACAGCAGGGCAGCCGTGGGCGGATGCGTATGGTGTATTCACTCCATGTTATCGTGCATTGCGCTGTCAGTGGTATTTTGATAAAAGAATTTGAACAACATATAAGAAGCGTATAAATTATTAAACAGTAAAACATTAACATTTAAGAAGTAAAGTTACATTAAGTACTACTGCAGTGCCTTCGGGTATACCTCATTTTTTGTTTGCCCATTACATGCTTAAATGTATACATTTTTTGGTGCACCTACCGGAGAACACGCGACATATAACCGAGCGTGGGAGAAGCATGGATTTTAAACACGCATTGAGTTCATCTGTTGGTCTCCCTCGTGGAATAACTGGTAATGTTTGACTAAAATCTACAGCGAGTAAAACGACATTACCTCCTATTTTTTTTTTTTACGATCTTGGAGATCTTGCTTTTTTCGGTTCAAGGCTTCATAAGCTCTTTTATGTTGTATGGTGTACTTATCCCAAACCATCATCTTTGAATGTTGCAAGACTTTCGCCTTGTATGTAGATCGGGGTAATTACATTCATTGCATTCCTAGTCTGAATCACAATCTGATTGTATGGGTGGTTACCTGGCAGTGTAGGGTTGCCACCCGTCCTTTAAAATACGGAATCGTGTCGCGTTTGAGAATGAAATTGCGCGTCCCGTTTTGAATCAATACTGGACGGGATTTATCCCGTATTTTTTTTATCATTTTTTTTTTTAAAGCAGCGTCTCATGCAAATCATCCCACACGCATTTTATGAAGATGCCTCCTTTCATACTTTTGATTGGGTAATACTTGATGTCATCGTTAGTTTGATTGGTGTTTTTAACTGTCCAGTGAGGAGGGCGTGTCTTTTAAGTACAGTCTGCAACGTGTTGGCACTGAGATGTGGCGTCAGCGCCATAGTTGAAGCCCCTAACGTTGCGGTCAGCAAGTCGGCTAACATCCGCCATGTGCCGTCTTTCAGTTGCGAGAAGCAGATCATAGAATGGTTGAAACTGTTGCCCCTAACGTTGCGCCACGGCGTGTGGTTCGTTTATACCTCGTGTCTTCTCATTAAACTTTTATCTCGCGAATATGTTATTGCAATCCGCAGCGGGAGCGTTTGTATAAACTTAATTTAAACTTATGTTTTACACCGTGCTTTGTTTCCCTTATGAACATGCTTGTATGCTTAACTCGCTCCGTTCTCAATTGTTTAATTAATTTTTTGCTCTTCGCTGTTTGCGGCTGTTCCTCCATTTCCCCCTACTTCGTTCTTTTATCTCGCGAATATGTTATTGCAATCCTTAACGGGAGCGTTTCAATAAACTGATTGAAAATAGTTTTGCATTTACCTTTTTAGTAAAAGGCGAGCTTTTAAGCCTGAGAAATCACCCCGTAAATGCACACGTTTAATTGGACATGTGTTAATATGTATGGTTACACAGTATTAAAAGACAGTGAACAACGTCAGTTACCTTTGTTCCCCGCGTTTGATAAAAGGTGAGCTTTTAAGCCTGAGAAATCACCCCGTAAATGCACACGTTTAATTGCACATGTGTTAATATGTATGCTTACACAGTATTAAAAGACAGTCAAAAATTAACGTCATTTACCTTCGTTCCCGCGTGCGACTCGTGCTGTAAATCTCTTCCTTGTTTTTAGTTCACGTGATTACGTAGGAGGCGTGATGACGCAATACGTGACTCCGCCTCCTCCATTACAGTGTATGGACAAAAAATATGTTCCAGTTATGACCATTACACTTTGAATTTCGAAATGAAACCTGCCTAACTTTTGTAAGTAAGCTGTAAGGAATGAGCCTGCCAAATTTCAGCCTTCCACCTACACGGGAAGTTGGAGAATTAGTGATGAGTGAGTCAGTCAGTCAGTGAGTGAGTGAGTGAGTGAGTCAGTGAGGGCTTTGCCTTTTATTATTATAGATATATGTATGTATGTCTATATATATATATATATATATATATATATATATAAGCTTATAAGTACTGCCTTACTTCTCTTTAAGAAAGGAAGATGTAATGATACTTGATTTAAACGATTCCATGTCTTGGTGGGTTTGCGTAGCTTATTGTCAATATCTTTACACCTGTTTTTAAGACTTATTGACTGAAACGGGCTTTCACGAAAAAAGTTAGGGCTTTGCTACAGGATACACCCACCACAAGTTAAGCAAGTAAAAATAAAAGTATATATTGCTGTTTTATATATATACTTTTATTTTTACTTGCTTAACTTGTGGTGGGTGTATCCTGTAGCAAAGCCCTAACTTTTTTCGTGAAAGCCCGTTGGATTGGTTCCTGCCTTGTGCCCTGTGTTGGCTGGGATTGGCTCCAGCAGACCCCCGTGACCCTGTGTTTGGATTCAGCGGGTTGGAAAATGGATGGATGGATGGATATTGCTGTTTTATTTAAACCTTTTAAGTTTGTATGCATAGCCCCATTTGGCTGTTTTAGTTTTTTTTTTCTTTCTTCAGTAATATTTAATCTCCTTAAAGAAAAAGAACATATGCATTTTACTTTTTTTGTATCTCTTTAGTAATATTTTAGTGTAAAAGGATAACCAGTATTTAAACCTTTTATGTTACTTTATAAAGTTATTTTACACAATGTTGAAAAATTAATAAGAAAGCTACATAATTTGGCAGCTGCTGCTTTAATTTTCAATGAAATGAAAAAAGCTCTCCAAGAGAAAACCTCAATGAAGAAGAAACAGTTTGCACTATCTAAAAAGGAGAAACCCTCATTTATAAAGGTTTGCTGCAGATGACTTAACTGAAAATAAATTAATACTTCCTATGTGTATAATACATATTTATCTATTTTACTTATGCCTTTATTCCAGCAACTTGCAACATCTGAGGTACAATTTGTTACATTACTTTTGTTTTTTGCAGCACAGGCAGGTGAAGTGACTTCCTCAGGGTCACACAGTGGTGTCAGTACCAGCATTTGAACTGACAAGCTCCGGGTTTGCTGAAATATTACTGAAGAAAGAAAAAAAAACGAAAACGGGCAAATAGGGCTATGCATACAAATGTCCATCCGTATATATACAGTATATATATATATATATATATATATATATATATATATATATATATGTGAATGTATGTATGTATGTATATATGTATGTCTATATTTATATGTATATATATATATATGTAGATATGTAAATTTGTATATGTATGTATATATGTATATGTGGATGTGTATATGTATATATATGTATATGTAGATATGTGTATATGTAGATATGTATATATATGTATATATGTTTATGTATATATATATGTTTACATAACCTCTTTAACACACTACATCTCCGCTGCGAAGTGCGGGTATTTTGCTAGTCTTAGTAATAAATAACCAAGAACCCTAACAGTAAAGTGAAAACTATTTCAATAATTAACAAAGTTTTATTATAATAATTTTAGTAATTAAATATTTCATCAAGATGCAGCTTTCTTGATTATCTTATAAAATATTGTGCACGTACAATATTAAAGCATTCAAATTCAAATTAGATTTGTTGAAATCTAAAAGCTTTAAATGGGTGGGGGGGATATTTGGTTCAAAAGATCATTCTTTTTGAGCACGCCCTCCAGGCATTCACCAGATGATTTTTCGGAAGTGGTGTATTTAACAATATTTTAGCAAAAATATGTGTGTTTCAGAAATTGTGAGTGTATGACTGATTATCTGACATGTGGATCTGGCAACATAAGCAATTTGACATTTTTGCCTGGATGTTTTGATACTGTTTGGTGTTTGTCCAGTGTTGATTCCCATCAAAGCCTATAGTTTCAAGAACTGTGCTACCACCATTCGCCTTAAAAAAATTAGATTAATAATCTTTTCTCGGTCCATTACTGTAAACCACATGGAGTAAGTAACAGATAAGAAAATTATCATTTTTGGGTGGAGTAAGTATTACAGACCACTGTAGCTGCTTTTTAAATGTTCAAAAGATATGCCTGACTTCAAAGGCATGTTTTGGAGTTATTTTAAACTTTTTATGCTTAATGATGTTTAGAGAAAAAATATTGCACTCTCATGCTAGATTTATAGTTTATAATTGAGTAAAACATAACATATGGGGAAGGAACAAGACTTGATTTCTAATTAAACTGCCAAATATAAAGGATCATAAATGTATTAGTAATAACATGTGGTTTATTCTTAATCATTTTTACAGTCTAAATATTTTATTTGCTGTAGATTTTGTTTAGAAAGTTGATCTTTGGATTTTTAACATTTTGTTTAAATATGGATCTGCTATTTATCTGTTCGTTTAGGTGTATCTTAATCTTTAAAATGTATACTTAGCACCGTAAGATACTTTGGGCAGTGAAGTGATAGTGCTGCTGCCTCACAAAAAGGAGTCCAAAACTCACACCCCAGGTGCTCTCTATGGAGTCTGCATGACCTCCCTGTGTCCGCATGGGCTTTCTCCCACCGTCCAAAGACATATATGTCAGGTGAATTGGCGATGCTAAACTGGTCCTGGTGTGTGTGTTTACCCTGCAGTGGAATGTCCAGGGATTGTTCCTGCCTTGTGCTTGATGCTTGGTCCAGCTTCCCCTTGACCCAGCTATGGATAAATGGGTTTGGATATAATATACTGCAGTTTTGTTAATGACACCTTCTGCCATGATTTTTTAATTAATATAGAAGTTCTAACAGCCTTAAAAATATAAAAAAAATAAAACATAAAATACATTTATCATAATTGAACTTTGCCAAGTGTTTTAATGTTTGTGTTTTTGGATATTCCTTTAATAAGAGCATCAAAAATGACATGTTCTGCTTATCTTCCAAGATATTAAGAGACAAAAAAACTCCTTGTTAAACAAGGTAGCTTTTTGAATGTCTTAGTTGAGTTGTGCAAATAAAAGATAGTTTTACAGTTGTATTACAGACAAAGTGAACTTTCTTTTTTCTTTTTTTTTAAGTTTATTTATTGAATTTATTAGAAGCATATAACATTCCATACCATCAAGTCAAACTTAACAAAACTAAAATCAAATCAATAACCAAAAAAGTAAACTTATTGAACTGTGTGTAGTCCATTGTTGTTACAAAAATTATAAGAAATTGTATGCATTAGGATAAAAAAGCTAAATAAGATGTTCACTTTATCATTAAACAGCTTTATTACAAAAGAAGCATATGATCTCTTCTATATTGCTATTTTATTATGCACTTATCAAACAGGAGAAACAAAATTTTAAGTGCAGATGGATTTGATTTTTGGTTAGAATTAAATCTGTATATTTTATTATAATAATTTGATCAAACTCTCACATTAGTTTCTGGTTGATTCTTGCAGTTCAGTTAAACCTGCATGTTTCCAAAAACATAGATCAGACCAAATGACGGCACCTACAAAGCAGATAATACTTTATGGATTCTTTATGAAGCTCACCACTCATGTATGCACACTATGTTTAGTAATGTAGGGGATCCCAACCTTGAGGGGTTGATGTGTATGGTTTTAGATAAAGTTAAATATTATTTGCAGACTAAAGCTCCCACACACAAGCACAAAATTAAGTTCTATCAACCACTCTGTCTTTGAGTGGCAAAATAATACTGAAGGCAATGCCAAATTATATTAACAAAATCTTGATCAGATTTTGAGTTTGCTTTAGATGCTTAAAGATGCTAGCATTAATAGAAGGACTTCTCCAATACTTTTTACTTATCAAAAACATTCTCTTTTGCATGTAAACTAAGAGTATATGCTGTTATAAGGCACTTTAATACAATCTGCTGAGAATACTTTATAATAAGTGAAGTACATTAGCTTGTTCTTTTGATCTTGGCCACTCAGACAATCAGTTGACCTTTCAAAAAACATTTGAAAATGTGTGGTATCTGTTGTTCACATGCCCATAATATTCTACAGCCAATACCACCTGGGCCATAAGATTTTCTTTGTTTTATGCATTTAAACAGATGCAGAGGGGTGTGCTACTGGAGGTCTGCAAATAGTCATCCAGATATGAAAAATATGCTAAGAATGTTAGTTTTGATTTGACAAAAGGACTTCATGATATCGTTTTGTCCCAAACTTTTTCCATTACAAATAAAGTATCTGTTTATCTGGCTATTTATATAATTTAGAGTTGACAGTAAATACAATATGTAATATATATGATCTGTATATACTGTATGTGCCAGGTAGTAGGTATATAGATATGCTGCAAATATATATTGTCTCGCACTTGCGCATGGGAGACAGCTAAAGGGCTCGAGTAAGGGCAATTCTGAATCAGACTGGGATGTGCCAGAGTGCACTGACTCTTTTCTTCCTTTCCTGCAGACCATTCACGGGAGATTCCACCTGGCCCTCTTGACACCACTTCCGGGTCCGAGCCTATGGAAGAAGACCTTGCCAGCTCTGGCCCCTGTGATGTCACGTCCAGGCTCGAGCCTATGGCTGAAGACCCTTATGAGCTTGACCCCTTTGGCTTCACTTTCTGTCTCCACCTTTTCCCAATTCCCTCAGTTCTGTTTTGGACTCAGTTTTCTGCACATCAGTGCTATCATTTACTTGCAATTTGCAGCCAGGAAACCAAATATATGGGTGGCTGCCCAAAACCTTGCTATGGCTCTTTGTGGAGTGTGTGACAGTGGCATAGTTGGCAGGATGGTTGGATCCCAGAAGAGAAGGGGACAGGACCTGCAATGTAACGAGGTAGGAGTGTACCATGGCTGAGTTTTCAGGCAGGGAGGGTGTCCCGTTGTTCAGAGAGACCCGGTACGGGCTCCACTCCGGGCATGCTTAACTAGGCAACCTAAGCAGGCCAGGGAGTGTGTGGGAGGAGCTCACAGAATTGGGCTGCTCTAAAGGGGGAGGCAAAGGGGGCTTATTATGCTCTCTCGGAGGAGAGTGCCCACCTCCCTGTAAAGCCACAACCCCGATTTCCACCTAGGGGTGCCCCAGACTGGCAGGTGAGTAGAATAAGAAACTGAAGGTTGGACCCAGAGCGGCCGACCCACAAACAAGCCTGGTCCTTATGGGCAATGGTAGGGCAGTGGTTACGGCCAAATGAGAACAAGCCCTACCAAATAGTAGAGCAGGTGGCCTGCTATCTGCTCCTAAAAGCTCTGCCCCATGGTTTTAACCAGCCGGTCTGGGGTAAACAGTTCAAGAACATGAAAGAGCTCATAGAGCTCCTGGAAACACATACGATGGCTTCACAATCTGATGGAGCAGAACTGTCCCTTAGTCAAGCTCAGCCAAAGAACGTCCCAAAACCTAACCCCCCCCCCCTTACAACCTGGAGCTTGTGCCGGAGGTGCAGGTGCGCAAACCACTTGGAAATGAGGAGAAATGCAGGTGGAGGGGGAGGAGGGGTTGATGTGCTCTGACTAATCCCTTGGCAGTCCCACACACAGGCATGGTGATTGTAAACAGGTACAAGACCAGGGCCTTATTTGATTCCGGCAGCAACATTACCATTGTTGCCCGCAGGTTTGTGCTGCAACGACAGTGGTTAAATACTAAGACCGGTATAACCTGTGTCCACGGACAAATCCGCTGGTACAGTTCCGTCACCTGTGTCATCAGTTGCAGAGCATCGGTACAGGAATTAACCATGGCGGTCCTCCCAAATCCACCACATCCGGTGATGCTGGGGCGGGATTGGTCTGAAATTAAAAGCAGTGAGACACATACCACTCCTGGTTTTAACTTAAGCCTATTTATAGACAGGGATGAGTCATCTCAAGCTGCATCCACGCCGTGAAACCAACTGGCGGAGAGAGACGAAATGGCCTCCCTGAGTGACATGGCAACTCCCAGTATGTCATCCACCAGCACCGAGACGGAACGGGAGGAAACCACGCCCCTTGAGGTCGGCCAAGACCCTCTCTCCATTTTGCAGTTTCAATTTAGAGAGACACTGGCTTCTTTTAAAAGGGAGCAGTGGAATGACGTTTCCCTTAAGTTTGCCAAAAATACAGTGGTCCTGGTCAACAGCCAGTGCACCCACGAGTCTTCACTTTGTTTTGGAAAACGACCTTCTGTATCGCGTAGCAGAGCATGACGGACAGGAGCGGAGGCTACTGCTTGTCCCACAGACCTTCCGGCGGCAGGTTTGTGAGTAAGCACATGCCCACCTCCTAGGTGGCCATTTGGGCACTGAGAAAACCCTGGAGCGGATCAAGCTCCGCTTTTATTGGCCAGGAATCAATGAGGAGGTTCATCGCTTTTGCACTTCCTGTCTGGAGTGTCAATTGTGACAAATTCCTTGGAAGGGCCGTGCTCCTCTTGTTCCTATTTCTCTAATTGATGTCCCATTTCACAGTATTGGGGTCGAGTTAGTCGGACCCCTAGAACCCTCAGCCCAAGGACACAAGTACATTTTAGTTCTTGTGGATTATGCTACCAAATACCCTGAAGCTGTTCCGTTACACTCAGCTACTTCTAAAGCTATCGCATGGGAATTGGTATGGGTCTTTGTGCAAGTTGGCATCCCTACGGAAGTCCTGATGGACCAAGAGACGCCTTTTACCTCGGAGACATTCAAGGAGACAGCCAAGTTACTTAACATAAAGCATCTAAAGACCGTGGTGTATCATTCTCAAACCGACAGTCTGGTACAGAGATTTAATCAGACTCTCAAACAAATGCTTCATAAGGTGGTCAACGAGGATGGAAGGAATTGGAATCAGCACCTCCCCCTTGTACTTTTTGCCTATCGGGAAGTCTCACAAGCTTTTATGGGGTTCTCCCGTTTTGAATTATTATATGGGAGACAACCCTAGGGCATATTAGACATTTTAAAAGAAAGATGCCCTTCCCTCTACAATCATATTGGAGTATATCGTGCAATTACACAATAGATTTGGTTAAATTTGGCCTCTCCTTAAAAGTCATGTGGAAGAGGCACAAGCAGCACAGGTCCGATATTACGACCGAGGCACGTCTCTCCGGGAGTTCTGCCCAGGAGATCGGGTCATGGTCCTACTACCTACCTGCCACTCTTAGTTACTAGCCCATTGGCAAGAGCCATATGAAGTTAGGGAGAGGAAAGGACTCATCGACTGTTTGGTGAATCAACCCAATCATCAGCTGAGAGCGCAGGTTTATCATGTAAATCTGCTGAAACCGTGGAAGGATAGGGATCCCGATCCCTCCTCTGGTCAGCCCCGCTCACTCTTTTCTCACGTGAGTAGCCTTAACTTCGGTGCAGATTTAAGTCCCAGATAGCGACAGGAGCTGGAAACAGTTATCCTGTCCATCCTGGAAGTAGTGAGTGAAAACCCCAGAAGGACCTCTCTGATTGAGCACGACATTGTGACAGAGCCTGGGGTTGTAATCCGAGAATGTTCGTATCGCCTTCCCGAGGCAAAAAGAGCTGAAGTGGAGCTTGAGATCAAGCACATTCTGGAACTAGGAGTAATAGAGGAAAGTCATAGTCCCTGGTCCAGTCCCATCAGCTTGGTCAATAAGCCTGACGGGAGTTGGAGGTTTTGCAATGACTTCCGTTGACTTAATCAAGTCTCCCAATTTGATGCTTACCCAATGCCACGAGTGGTCGACATCCTTGAGAGGCTAGGACAAGCTTAGTATTTGACCACGCTGGACATGACAAAGGGGTAAGGGCAGGTTCCTTTAACGGACTCCGCAAAGGTTAAGACCGCATTTAGTACCCCTAGCGGACACTGGCAGTATCACATCCTTCCATTTGGGTTACACGGGGCTCCGGCAACTTTCCAGCGTCTAGTGGACAAAGTGCTCAGGCCCCATAACTCATATAGTGCTGCCTATCTGGATGACGTGGTCATCTATTCCAGCACATGGACGGAACACCTACTGCAGGTAAAAGCGGTATTGCAGACACTTGGTGAGGCCAGACTTTGGATTAATCCAAAGAAATGTTTCCTTGGATTGAGCGAAGCCAAGTATTTCGGCCACCTGGTGGGTCGGGGTACCGTGAAGCCACAGTGCTCCAAAGTAGATGCTATTTTGAAATGGCCTCATCCGTGAACCAGGCTGGCGGGGTACTACCGCCGGTTTGTGCCCCAGTTCTCGGAGAGAGTGGCGCCCTTGACTGATTTGACAAAGAAGAGGGCCCCAAACATTGTGGTATGGACTGACAAGACAGGCGCTGCATTTAGTGACTTGGAGCAGGCCCTTATGTTCGCACCTGTTTTGAAAGCACCTAACTTTTCTTTACCTTTCATCCTCCAGACGGACGCTTCGGACACAGGCCTGGGGACCGTGCTGAGCCAAAGCGTTGATG
This sequence comes from Erpetoichthys calabaricus, assembly GCF_900747795.2. NCBI lineage: Eukaryota > Metazoa > Chordata > Cladistia > Polypteriformes > Polypteridae > Erpetoichthys > Erpetoichthys calabaricus. The sequence goes on along the minus strand of NC_041396.2, from coordinate 158,715,879 downwards.
GTGTGAACACCCCATCATGTTCCAGAGCCAGAAACTGTTGGACTGGGAGACAAGGTATGTGGCAGTAGAGAGAGAGGCTTTGGCGATTAAATGGGTGATTACTCAGCTGAGGTACTACCTGTTTGACAGGGAATTCACCCTTGTCACAGACCATGCACCTTTACAGTGGATGGTCCTGCACAAGGAGTCAAATCCGCGGGTCACCTGGTGGTTTCTTGACCTCCAGCCATACAAGTTTTCACTCATTCATCGTCGGGGCTCTCTTCATGCCAACGCCAATGCTCCTTCTCAGGTTCACGACCTTTCGGTCAGGGTCGCCCGACCCAACGGGTCTGGGCTGAGGGGGGGGCCTTGTCACACACCTGCGCATGGGAGGCAGCTGAAGGGCTTGAGTAAGGGCAATTCCGAATCAGACCGGGATGTGGCAGAGTGCACTGACTTTTTTCTCCCTTTCCTGCAGACCATTCATGGGAGATTCCACCTGGCCCTCTTGACGTCATTTCTGGGTCCGAGCCTATGGACGAAAACCTTGCCAGCTCCGACCCCTGTAATGTCATGTGTGGGCTTGAGCCTATGGCTGAAGACCCTCATGAGCCCAACCCCTTTCACCTCACTTCCTGTCTTCCCCTTTAAAAGCCTCCACCTTTTCCCTATTCCCTCAGTTCTGTTTTGGACTCGGTTTTCTGCACATCAGTGCTATCATTTACTTGCAATTTGCACCCAGGAAACCAAATATATGGGTGGCTGCCCCAAACCTTGCTATGGCTCTTTGTGGAGTTTGTGACAATATATACATTTATCTATAAACACACACACACATACATACTTTATACAGTGCATCCGGAAAGTATTCACAGCGCATCACTTTTTCCACATTTTGTTATGTTACAGCCTTATTCCATAATGGATTAAATTCATTTTTTTCCTCAGAATTCTACACACAACACCCCATAATGACAACGTGAAAAAGGTTTACTTGAGGTTTTTGCAAATTTATTAAAAATAAAAAAACTGAGAAATCACATGTACATAAGTATTCACAGCCTTTGCTCAATACTTTGTCGATGCACCTTTGGCAGCAATTACAGCCTCAAGTCTTTTTGAATATGATGCCACAAGCTTGGCACACCTATCCTTGGCCAGTTTCGCCCATTCCTCTTTGCAGCACCTCTCAAGCTCCATCAGGTTGGATGGGAAGCGTCGGTCCACAGCCATTTTAAGATCTCTCCAGAGATGTTCAATCGGATTCAAGTCTGGGCTCTGGCTGGGCCACTCAAGGACATTCACAGAGTTGTCCTGAAGCCACTCCTTTGATATCTTGGCTGTGTGCTTAGGGTCGTTGTCCTGCTGAAAGATGAACCGTCGCCCCAGTCTGAGGTCAAGAGCGCTCTGGAGCAGGTTTTCATTCAGGATGTCTCTGTACATTGCTGCAGTCATCTTTCCCTTTATCCTAACTAGTCTCCCAGTTCCTGCCACTGAAAACATACCCACAGCATGATGCTGCCACCACCATGCTTCACTGGATAGTATTGGCCTGGTGATGAGCGGTGCCTGGTTTCCTCCAAACATGACACCTGGCATTCACACCAAAGAGTTCAATCTTTGTCTCATCAGACCAGAGAATTTTGTTTCTCATGGTCTGAGAGTCCTTCAGGTGCCTTTTGGCAAACTCCAGGCAGGCTGCCATGTGCCTTTTACTAAAGAGTGGCTTCCGTCTGGCCACTCTACTATACAGGCCTGATTGGTGGATTGCTGCAGAGATGTTTGTCCTTCTGGAAGGTTCTCCTCTCTCCACAGAGGACCTCTGGAGCTCTGACAGAGTGACCATCGGGTTCTTGGTCATCTCCCTGACTAAGGCCCTTCTCCCCCGATCGCTCAGTTTATATGGCCGGCCAGCTCTAGGAGGAGTCCTGGTGGTTTCGAACTTCTTCCACTTACGGATGATGGAGGATACTGTGCTCATTGGGACCTTCAAAGCAGCACAAATTTTTCTGTAACCTTTCCCAGATTTGTGCCTCGAGACAATTCTTCATGCTTGGTTTGTGCTCTAACATGAACTGTCAACTGTGGGACCTTGTATAGACAGGTGTGTGCCTTTCCAAATCATGTCCAATCAACTGAATTTACCACAGGTGGACTCCAATTAAGCTGCAGAAACATCTCAAGGATGATCAGGGGAAACAGGATGCACCTGAGCTCAATTTTGAGCTTCATGGCAAAGGCTGTGAATACTTTAGTACATGTGCTTTCTCAATTTTTTTATTTTTAATAAATTTGCAAAAATCTCAAGTAAACTTTTTTCATGTTGTCATTATGGGTTGTTGTGTGTAGAATTCTGAGGAAAAAAATATATTTAATCCATTTTGGAATAAGGCTGTAACATAACAAAATGTGGAAAAAGTGATGCGCTGTGAATACTTTCTGGATGCACTGTATATGTTGTTACACACGCACGCATGGGAGGCAGCAACAGGGTCTGGTTAATTCTGAAGCACTGAGATGCGGGGCTAATCATGTGCACTAATGCCTTCATTCTTCCTTGCAGGAACCAATAAGAGCTAATCTGCTTCCTTCCAGCTACAGAGCATACCCCTGAAGACATAATTTCCTCCCTCCTTGTTAGATGATCTGCCTCTTCCTTCCTCACCACTATATAGAACCACCAACTCTTACCTGTGGCAGTCTTGTATTGGACTAAGTCCTATGAGGTTATTCAATACTAACAATCTCTCTTTTTTCCGTTGCAGCAAAAGTGATAATATACGGGGTGGATCCCCCCAAACCTTTATTTTTTGTCTTGGTCTTTCTACAGTTGGCATAGTTGGCAGGGTCCAGTCTTGATATGGTAGATGAGCAGGACCTGAATATAGTTCTCATGAACATGGCAGCGGAGCTGCAACATCTACAACGACTATGGCTGGAGGAGTCAAAAGCCCTTATCGAAGCTTATCTCACTATCCATCAGGATCAAAACCGGACTCCTCAGGTACTAACCCTTCTTACTGATGCAGATGACATGGATGTTTATTTTGTTATCTTTGAATGAGCTGCAGTGATCAGATATAGGTGGCCACATAAAGAATTAGGTGATATCCTGGCCCCTTTTCTCAAAGGTGAAGCCTAGAGAGCATGTTATGACCACCTTGGCAGAAGATGCCACAGATTATGGCCATCTCAAAGCCAAGGTTCTGAAGCGCACCGGCCTTAGTATGAGGAGGCGAGGATTTGGTGCAGATGGCACTTTTCAAAATCTGTGGTATCAGCAACCACTAGTTAAAGCCGGACCTTAACAATGTCAGCCATGTGGTTGAGCAAATAGCATGCAATGCCCTAGTGAATGGACTGCCAGAACACCTCACCCAGCTGGTCCATCGGCAACCTTTTAAGAATATGGAGGAACTACAAGGTCATAGAATGATGTCTGAAACTGAGAAGTCAGAGCGTCCTCTGAGACAAAATTGCTGATGGAGAACCTTTCCAGGAGAGATCAACCAGAAGCTTGCCGGGCACAACAACTGACCAAAGGAGAAACTTACAACCGCCCCCTCCTGTTTCAAGTGTGGGGAGTCAGGACACCCAGTACTTTCCTGCCCACTCCTGAATGAGCCCATGGACTGCGACTGGAGTCACGGATGAAGGTGTGGTGCACTGGTGAACCCCCTGTCCCTTTCCCCTTTGGAAGTGGTGTTGACAACCTCCTAGAGCAGCTTAGAAAGGTACAATATCTGACCACTTTGGACATGACCAAAGGGTATTAGCAAATTTCTTTAACAGAGTCTGCCAAATCAAAGACAGCGTTTAGTGCCCCTAGTGGACACTGGCAGTATTGTGTTCTCCCATTCAGCTTGCACGGGGCCTTCGAGACATTTCAGCATCTGGTGGACAGAGTGCTCTGTCCCCATAATGCCTTTAGTGCTCCCTACTTGGATGACATTGTCATCTATTCCAGCACATGGGAGGAAACACCTATTGCACGCCCAAACAGTGCTCCTAACACTAGGAAAAGCTGGATTCTGGATCAACCCCAGGAAATGCTTCTTTGGCTTGACAGAGGCCAAATATTTAGGCTACTTGGTTGGCCGGAACACTGTGTGGTAAAAGTGTTCCAAAGTCAATACTATATTAAATTGGTCCTGTCCGAAAAACAAGAGGCAGATTCAAGCCTTCCTGGGGTTAGTGAGGTGCTACCGCCAGTTTGTACCTTGCTTTTCCGTGATGGCTTTGCCCTTGACAGACTTAACAAAAAAGCAAGCCCCAAACTCTGTGGTATGGACCGATAAAGCAGACGCTGCATTTAGTGACCTAAAGCTGGCACTAACATCAGCACCAGTTCTGAGAACATCTGATTTCTCTTTACCCTTCATCCTCCAGACAGACGTTTCTGACAACGGACTGGGTGCTGTGTTGAGCCAGATCATCGATGGAGCTTAACACCCTGATTTTCCTAAACCAGAAACTGCTGGAGTGAGAGACCAGGTATGTGGCCATTGAGAGGGAGGGCCTCATGATTAAGTGGTCGGGAATTCTCTCTAGTCATGGACCATGCAGCCCTTCAGTGGATGACCCTCCACAAAGAATAAAATCCCTGTGTCACGAGATGGTTTTTGGACCAACCATACCAATTTACTGTCATTTATTGAAGAGACCCCCTCCAGGCAAATGCTGATGCCCTCTCTCATATATATGACCTCGCCGTGCTGGGCTGAGGGGGAGCCATGTCACAAACGCACACAGGGTCTGGTTAATTCTGAAGCACTAAGATGCGGGGCTAATCATGTGCACTAATGCTTTCTCTCCTTCCTTGCAGGAACAAATAAGAGCTAACCCACTTCTTTCCAGCTACAGAGCATACCCCTGATGATGTAATTTCCTCCCTCCTCGTTAGATGATCCGTCTTTTCCTTCCTCACCACTATAAAGAACCAGCAACTCTCACCTGTGCTAGTCTTGTATTGGACTCAGTCATATGAGGTTACTCAATACTAACAATCGCTCTTTTTTTCCATTGTAGCGAAAGTGATAATGTACCGAGCAGATACTCCCAAACCTTTATATTTTGTCTTGGTCTTTCTACAATTTATATATACCATATATTGTGGGATATGGCTGGCCTGTCACCCCGGCCAATACCCCCAGGCTGCCAGATGGAGCTGTCCCTGCGGCATGGAAGTGCCCCAAATACCACCAGGGAATCATGGACGATGGAGTTTTCCTTTACCGCCCTGCTGGATACCACAGGGGCCAACAGATGACGCTGCAGGGAGGCCCAGAGAGTTGTTTGTGCCCTATAACCCGGAAGTACGTCGTAAGCAAGGCGACAAAGGAAATTACGTGCTTCCGGGATGAAGAAAAGGACTTTTTATCTGACCCGGAAGTGATAAGGAATCACATGGACTGTAGTTGGAACCACTTCCGGGTCAGGGAATATAAAAGGACGATGGGAAATCCCAGACATTGAGCTGAGCTGGGTGGAAGGGTGGCAACGCATCTGGGAGTGAGGAGGATTATTGATTTATTGATTGTTTATTGATTTATATAAGTGTTGTGGAGAAGAGAGTGCTTTGTGGATGTTTTGTCTGAATAAATATAATATTTGGACTTTTACCCGGTGTCTGAAGTGTAGTCTGAGGGTTCAAGGGGTCACGGAGACCTTAATCTGTCACAATATATATATATATATATATATATATTAGTGCATAGACAAGACAGCAGAAAGGCTTGGGGCACCAAATGGTGAACCCTGTATAATAATATTGATAAGAAACAAAAAAATGTATTTAACAAGATACAAGTCCAGTTGTGACTGCTATAAAATGGTATGTCTTCTGGCTTTGAGTACTTCCTTCAGGAGGAGGCAGGTCCTGGTTGCCGTCGGTGGTGTTAAAGCCGTTAATCCTTTGATCTGCAGAGGGAGGAGGGTAAGAGACACTAGTACACAGCATCAATCCCTGGAGCAGCGGGGTATGACCATTACTAGAGCCCTTAGGCATGCTACTATTTATATATACAATATATATACTATTTTACATACTATGTTATAACAGTTCAAGGTGTGAGTTGATGCTGCTGGGCAGTACAAGCATTGCTTCCTTATTATTCTATGGATTAATGGACTAAAAAGATTCCTGTCCAATTCTGCATTATAGGGAAAAATGACTCATATAACACATTTTAGCATAAGAAAGAATTGGATTAGTGTGGATTGAGAATATATGTATGTGTGAGTTAGTATCTTAGTCAATTATATACCAGCAGTAAGATTTATTACAAGAGAGAGAATATTGCTCAAAAGCTGGATTGTATTAACTCTTTGGGGCTAATTATTTTATTTTTCCATTTTGGCCCAAGGCTGAATATTTAAAAAAAAAACTTAGCTTTCTGAAAAGCCCACAAAGCAATGGTTTCACACATAAATCAACATAAAATATTTATGAATGACAAATGCAACTGTGTTTTATGTTCTACGAGCATCTATTTTATGTGAATGCACATACCTATAACATAGCATAGTCCTGCAAAGTATGGTAATTTTCCAAGCAGTCAATGGTGTACATTGTCACCTAACCAAATCTCTGGGTGATTTTGGATTCAGATTTTAATTTTGACAAACAGATCAATGATTGGGGTGATCGATAGGTGATTAATAAAGTCAAGCCGTTTTTGTTGTTTAATGACCTACAGAAGCTCATGTATGCTTTTGTCATGTCTTGTTTGGATTATTGTAATGCTCTGTATGTCAGAGTATCCCATACAACACTGTCTCACTTTTAGCTGGTGCAGAATGCAGCTGCTAGATTTTCGACCAGCAGCAAAAAAGGGATCACATCGCTCCAGTGTTGGCCTCTCTTCATTGGCTCCCTATTAGTTACAGGGTGAATTTTAACATTCTAGTTTTTAAAACCTTACATGAGTCAGCTCCCCTGTACTTAGCTGATCTTCTAGATACATATTCAACAGGTAGGCAGGTGAAGTCCTCAAATCAGCTATTGCTTACTTTCCTACGTGCATGCGTGAAGGGTTGATCATGCCTTTGTGGTGTCTGGTCCTAAACTGTGGAACCATCTGTACCTTGTAATAAGAACAGCTCCCACAATTTATAGGTGTAAGTTTTTACTAAAAAAGCATTTTTATTCACTTGATTTTTATCTTAGGAGTTTGAGAGTATAAACCTTTCTATTTATATTGTTTATACTGTGTTCATTTTGTTCTTGTGTAGCCTATGTATTAGTTATTTATGTTTGTATGTTGGTGTATGTGTGTTTATGTATAACACTTATTTATTCATTTATTTATATATATATATATATATATATATATATATATATATATATATATATATATATATATATATAGAATTATAATATATATGTATTTATATATATATACATATATTTATATATATAAAAATTCTTTATCTGGCTTTTATTTCTTACTATTAGCTTTTATTCTATATAAGGCACTTAGGTCAATATTTAGTTCTTTTAGTTGTTTTAAATGTGCAGTATAAAAAAATAAGCCAAATTACACAGCTTGCATTATGAGTTACACTGCCGCCGCTATTTCAGATGTCTATTGCTTCATGCTGTGGCCACTGTCACTGCCAGTTTGCCATCTCTGGCAGCAGCACCAGCCACGGAATTCGGCAACAAACGCAGAGGCTACAGTATGCAGCAACAAACGCCTGAAAACAGTGACACCAGAGATGGCAACCTGGTGCCAACAATAGGAATCTGGTTTGCACCTCTTTTGATCAAAAGTGGCGAATGTTGCCATAGGCACATCAGTTACATAATTTGGTTGGGGCATCAGCTGATGCAGGTACCTCACTTTAGTTTTCTATGTCCAGATCACTTGCATGAAAATTGGAGTCCAATAAGTCAGAGTCAGATTCAAAAATAATGTGCAAAATGCCATCAATAGAGTATTTTGCTTTGTATGTTCACTTTGCTCTCTCACCAGATGTTGATGCCATTTTAGATGTTGTTTACTCTTTGTGACTCACGCACTTGCAAGGATTTGAGGCAAAATCAACAAAGCTAATTTTCCTTCTAGGAAAGAGTTGAACTATAACATAACTGTGAATTTTTTGAACATTTACAGCGGATTCCCTCCCTCTATGCCTGGATGTTGACTAAAGTCAACATTCTCCTTCAGCCCCTTGTGTCAACATAAGAGCTAATATATAAAAAGAGGTTCTTGAATATTCCGGATGCTTGTGGTTACATTTGGACTTGAGTATATAAAATGTTATATTCTTTTAACTGATTCAATGGCCCTGATTTCAGCAGCAGTATTTTAATTTAATAACATCCTAGTGTGACTATTTTAATGATATCTGTTTGAAAAAATAATTGCCATCTTGCATTTGCAATGTCTTCAAGCAAATACATTGTATGATTAGTATCTTCAATGTTTTTCACATCTATGGGTATAAATTTAACTTGAATGTAATAAATGTTGAAGAAATTAGGAAAGTGGAGAAGATTAGGAAATATATATATATATATATATATATATATATATATATATATTGTGGCACCCGGCTGGGATTCCTACCCGGCCGGGACGCCCGGGGAGACAAGAGGAGGGCTCATGCCTCCTCCAGACCACGAGGGAGCAACCGACCTGGTTGTATTGGGGGCCACGGGTACAGGGCTTAAAGGCTCAACCCTGTAGGGGTCCGTGGTCACCGCCAGGGGGCGTCCCCGTTCCTGATGGACCCTGGACCCCAGCACTTCCGCCACACCAGGATGTGCTGGGGGGAAGAAGAGAGGGAACACCTGGAGTGCTTCTGGGAGGACAACAGGCACTTCCGCCACACTGGGGCGTGTCCGCGGGATTGCCGGTGCACACCTGGAAGACATCCGGCTATGGATAAAAGGGGCTGCCTTCCTTCATTCAAGGCTGGAGTCGGGTGGAACAGGACGAGGTCGGAGAAAGAGAGAAGGAGGCGGTCCGAAAAAGTGTGGTTGGCTTGGACTTTGGGGGAGATTGGGGTTTGTGTGGTACAAGACTTTGTAAATAGTAGTGTAAACAAATGTGTGGTGGTGCAAATTAACATGTCTGCCTGTCTGTGTCCGGGGCTCGTTCCACAATATATATATCACTGACCCACCACCAAACGGGTCATGCTTAACGATGTTACAAGCAGCATAATGTTCTCCAGACCCTTTCACATCTGTCACATTTGCTCAGGGTGAACCTGCTTTCATCTGTAAAAAGCACAGGGCGCCAGTGGTGGACCTGCCAATTCTGGTATTCTAGAGTTCCACGGTACCGGGCAGTAAGCACAAGGTCCACTAGAGGACGTCAGGCCCTCAGGCCACCCTCATGAAGTCTGTTTCTGATTGTTTGGTCAGAGACATTCATACCAGTGGCCTGCTGGAGGTCATTTTGTAGGGTTCTGGCAGTGCTCATCCTGGTCCTCCTCACCCAAAGGAGCAGATACCGGTCCTGCTGAGGGGTTAAGGACCTTCTACGGCCCTGTCCAGCTCTCCTAGAGTAACTGCCTGTCTCCTGAAATCTCCGCCATGCACTTGAGACTGTGCTGGGAGACACAGCAAACCTTCTGGCAATGTCACGTATTGATGTGCCATCCTGGAGAAGTTGGACTACCTGTGCAACCTCTGTAGGGTCCAGGTATTGCCTCATGCTACCAGTAGTGACACTGACCGTAGCCAAATGGAAAACTAGTGAAAAAAGAATCAGAAAAGATGAGGAGGGAAAAATCTCACTAGCCTCCACCTGTTAAACCATTCCTGGTTTGGGGGTCATCTCATTTTTGCCTCTCTAGTGCACCTGTTGTTAATTTCATTAACACCAAAGCAGCTGAAACTGATTAACAACCTCCTCTGCTACTTAACTGACCAGATCAATGTCCCAGAAATTTCATTGACTTGATGCTATACTCTGATTAATAAGCGTTCCTTTAATTTTTTTGAGCAGTATAATATATATATATATATATATATATTATATATATATATATATATATATATATATATACAGTATATATATAAACACGTGTGTGAGTGTATATTTATATATAAATATATATATATATATAAATATATGATTATATGATTATGATATATCATGCTTTTGGCTCCTCCTCTTAAAAGGTGGCCATTCACAGATTAAGGAGGGAACAGCTTGCTTCCTACTAATTTTCCCAGTGCTTCAGTTATATTTCAGGGACATCACAGCATTATTCATTTTTCTACTTTTGTCTATTGACACTAATCATAACTAAAAATAGACGGTCCTTACTTGTTGTTTTGGGGTCACCTTGGTTTGTGCTGAAAGCTCAGCAGTCATGCTGTATCAAGTTCAAGAATACATTTAATTAAATCAGCTTGGAACCTTTTGTTTACGGTAGGCATTTTTCATCTCTAACTTAACCTATTTTCTTTTTTGTGGTTGGCATCACAAACTTTTGGGATTTTATCTTTTAAAATCTCAGATTCCCTTCCTGTAATTATCATCAGGCAAAGAAGTGTTTTCCATATATTTGTCAAATTGTATAACCTGATATACAGTAACTGTTTTTTTTTTCATCCTTCTTCCTTATACCCTGAAGTGTGCTGGGAGATTCATGTCATCTGAGGAATGGAGGGAGGAATTGCCAAGGGGCAAACCATGATTTTATCATTCAAACTCCAAATTCGTTACACTGGTTTATCTGTTGCAGGAAAAGCAATTATAGTGTGGTTCAATTTTCCACTTTTTTGCTTTATTGTAGATCAAAGTAGCACTCTTAAAGAAGTGAAAAGATTCAAGTGATTTCTTGTTTAATTTATGATGCTTTGTTATATTTATGATACCTTTAAAGGTTTTAATAAACTGTGTATACATATATAATATATACAACATCTGTGAAGTAGCTGTATATATTATATATGTACATAATTACTATATACAGTACACACAGTGCACTCCTATGTACAGGGATAAGTTGTACATATAAATTGACTGTTACTCCTGGCTGCCATGGCATCTCTCAGTGATACAGGTCCAAGCAATAGGCAAAAGGTAAAAGTTCAATTGTAATTTCTTGGACTTTGCCCACATTAGAATTGGAACAAAGTGAACAAATATTTTTATCTTACACTATTGTATCCGAAATATTACATTTTGACCACTGTATTGGGAAGGCTTAAAAACCTTTTACCAACCAACATCTGTTTGAATTTCATCTTTGCTTGTGAGAGTTTTTTGCAGTCATAGCACTTATGGATCAGTTTTAACTCCCACTACTACATCCTTAAGACTGAGTGGACTGTCATGCAAAGTTCTGCATTATTTTCCTCTTTTGATTAATAAATCGTCATTAAAAAGGCAGAATGAAGTTATACTGTACTCCAGTGTTACTCCATACTGAATTAGTAACCCTGTTTAAAAGGCCACCAAGTCTACTATATATTAGAATTCTACCCCCATTGCATCTGTTGAAAACTGAAAAGGTTCTAGTTCTTCTATCCTTCCTCATAGCTCATACCTCGCAATCCTAGAATCAGTTTAATCGATCTCCTTTGGATTTTTTCTCAATTCTGCTCTGTCTTTTTTGTAATACGGAGACCAAAGCTGTATGAAATACTCCAGGCAAGACCTCACTAGTTTTTTTTCTAAATCTTAAATATAACCTTTTTGTTTTTTACTCCACAAATTGATATATATAACGTAGCATCCTATTAACTTTCTTAATGACTGCTGTACTCTGGAGGTAGAAAGCAGAGTCCTCCACAACTTCCATGTTCTTCTAATAATGCATACTGTCAAGTTTCATACCTCACATTGTGCACTCAAATCCAACATTTTTACTTACAGTATGTGTAATACTTTATACACACTTGCATTAAGTAATCTATCTCAAATCTGCCCAAAGCCTGTATTCCTTTCAGGTCCATTTGATTACCCTCGTTCTAGATTTTCTACCAATCCAAAGTTAACTAGCTCATTATGTATATTCTTATCAAGATCATTTATATTTATTTTAAAAAGCAGTGGCTTCAATGCTTATCCCTAATGGACATCCATTTTAACATCACCTGTTTCTGAAAAGGTTCTTTGCATCTTAGTTTCCAGTGTTTAAGCCAATTTTGTATCTACACAGTGCACCTTGAGCGTGCACTTCTTTTAGTCTGATCAAAAGCCTGTCATGTGGGACCTTAGCAAAAGCCTTCTGAAAGTTCAGATAGATAATATCATGTGAATCTCTCTGATTGTATGATTTGGTTGCTAATTTATAGAATTCTGTCTAAACTCTTGTTGACGCTTCACTAATATACTGTACCTGTTCTTGACATGTATTGCTAATTTTTTTTTCTTTAAATTTCTTTCATTAATTTATCCATGATGCATATTAGGCAATTTACCGTGGTTACATGAATCACCCAGTCACCTTTTTTGTATAACACTATAATGATTGGTGGGTTCATATCAATGCTCATATTCCTAGACAACTAGCATTCATTGGCATTTATATTTTAACAAAAGGAAATATAATTTAAGTTCTCATATGTTTCCAGAATTAAACATATGAAGTAAATATCTACAATGGACCACCCGACATTAATTCTTTACTGTACCTGATGCTGGTGGGCTAAGCTTAGCCCTCCCCAACCCTTATTAAGAATGAGTTAGTTTGATAATGGATGGATTAATGCAGTACAACTGTGTTCACTTCAGTTTATTTAAACATGGATTTTCCATTTAGATGGCAGTCAGAGTCCTCCCATCTGTGATCTTTAGCCACACTGATACAGCCGTCTCGTTTTCCGGAACAAATTCCAAAATGGTGTTGACCAGGCAGGGGCTCAATATGAAGCCCACTCTTGACCAACACCTTTCATACTGGGCAACTCCAGAGCAAAGGAGAGTCCAGTCTCTTCTGTGAGGTTTGGTTCCAGAATCAAGTGAATGGGTGGACATGAGCTGAACTATATCTAGTTGATAGCTTTCCACCTCACTTAAAAGCTCTGGTTCCTTCCCCAAGAAGTTCTGTCAAACCATCAGGCAACTCAGAAGGGGAGGGAAGGGCTTCACCCAGACTGTTCTCAGCAAGGGTGGAGAGATTCTGACCTGGACTGAGGATGTAGTCTGTTGTGCAACTCTGCTTTGGTAAGGAATGGATGGGAAATGCTTCAACTATCCAGGGATCACACTTCTCAACCTCCTTGGGAAAGCTTTTGCCAGGGTAGAGAAAAGAGACTCTGTCTAGTCATGGAAGATCGGAGAGGAGCATTGTGGATTTTGGAAAAGCTCTTCACCCTCATGAGGATCCTGGATGGGACATGAGAGTATGCCCAGTCAGTCTATATGTGCATTGTGGACTTAGAGAAGGTGTATAACTGTTTTTCTCAAGGGATTCTCTGGGGTTGCATTGCTAGGAGGTCCTCAGTAGAAAAAGGTGGTGTAGCAGTTGAGGCGTTTATCGACCTCTTGAACCCTCAGGTACCACTCCAAACACCAGGTAAAAGTACTATTATTATTTATTAAATAATAAAAACGTGCACAAAGCACCCTCCACTCCACACTATTCATACAATAAACAAACCCATCACTAATCACAATACTCTCTCCTCCGCTCCCAGACACTTAGCCACCCTACCTCCCAGCTCAGCTCAGTGTCTGGGCTTTCCCAGAGTCCTTTTATACCCCCTGACCCGGAGGTGTTCCTGCCCAACAGTCCACAAGTCCTTATTACTTCCAGGTCAGGGTAAAAGTCCTTTTCTTCAACCTGGAAGTACATCATCTCTCCTGTTCACGTGACCAGGACGTACTTCCAGGTTATAGGGCACATAAGCATCCACAAGCCTCCCTACAGCGACTCCCGGTGGTCCACAAGGTATCCAGCAGGGCTGTGTATAAAAACTACAAAGTCCATGAGGCCCTGCTGAATTCGGGGCACGTCCATGCTGTTGGGAGAGCTCCTCCTGGCGGCCTGGGGGTGAGGGCCGGAAACTCTCGCCGGCCATCCATCACAGTGGAAAGTTCTCTCCAAGTAGGAAAGAGTTACTGCCTGAATTGAAGAAACTTAAATATCTTGGGGGTGTTGTTCACAAGTGAGGGAGAAAGGATTGGTGAGATCAACAGACATGTCAGGGTTGCTAGCACAATTTTGCGGTTACTATACCAATCCATAGAGGTGAAGAAGGAGCTGAGCCAGAAGGATCCCTACCCTAACCTATGGTCATGAGGAGAGTATTGACTGAAAGGACAAGATCATGGGTACAAGCTGTTGAAATGAACTTTCTCTGCAGGGTGGCTGGGATCTCCCTTAGAGATAGGGTGAGAAACACAGACATCTGGGAGTAGGCTTGGAGGAAAGCTACAGACCCTTCACATCGAGAGGATCTGATTGAAGTCGTTCCAACATTTGATACGGATACCTCCCAGACACCTCCCTGCAGAGGTTTTACATGCACGCACGACTAGCTGGGAGGAGATGCAGGAAAGAACCAGAGCCTCCTGGGATGATTATATCTCCCAGATGGCATGGAAACACCTTGGAATCCCACATTATGAGCTCTCAAGTGTGGCTGGGGAAAGGGACATATTTGCCTCACTGATAAGACAGTTGCCTTTGCAACCTGGTCTCTGGTAAGTTTGGTGAAAATGAATGAAGAAATTAATTTCTTTTTATAAACACTGTACACTGTTCATATTTGCAAGTAAAGTAGTTAAATACAACTTTACAACATCAACATGGCCAAATTGACTGTGCATCTTTTTTAAATAGTGTATTACACACAACTATATTAATTAAGAAAATAATTCAAAGTTGATTTAAAACTGCCACAAGTCAGTCTGTATTGGCATCAGTGTCTTAAATCAGGGATCATTGCAGGTTGAGTGCTGTGGTCAGAAACAGTTGGTCAAACAATAACATATAGATAAAAATGAGTTTAGTTTATCTCTGCATGAAAGTCATTGATCATCTGATCTTCCCACAAATCTGCACATCCAATCCATCATTCAGAAGCAGATTTTTTCTTTTATTAGCTTTAAAAAGTATTTTAATGACTGCATGCTTCAGCAATCATCATACATAATTGAATCTGTTTTTTTCACATGCATTACAGAGAGGTATTCTGAATTATACTTGGCCTTCTTTTTGACCAAATCACTTTGCACACTCAGAAAATGCAGTTTTTTTTGAAGGGTTGTGTTTTCAAATGTCACATTCATTTGAAGGCTACAGTTTAGTTCTCACTTGTTTCTTTTGTGGAACTGTGCACATGCACTTCATGCTTTACAGATGGATTGTGACCAAAAAAGCAAAAACATTAACAATAACAGCACATACGGTACAAAGAAACGCTAACAGTAAAAAGCACATACAGTACAAACATATAGCACCCTGAATATTTAGCCTGTGTTTGAATATTTTCTAGAAAGGGGGACATTGGCTGTCTTTCCTTTGTACACTTTCAGCAGGTGGGTGGCTTTCTTGACTTGCTTATTTGTACGCAACTGGGATAATGTTATGCATTGAAGTATAAAAAATTGTGTATAACTTACAGGAAACATTGGTGGTGAGGGTGAAATCATGACTAGAAAGATTCATAAATAATGTTCAGTTAATTGAGATGAATATAATAAGTTCTAAGGTTAAAGGAACTTAACCAGAGTAGTGCTGGCTTCTTCAGATCTTATTTTGCATTTTGAACATCATAGGAAGAACAATCCATATAATTGTTATGATTAATAACAACTTGTTAGTATACCTAGACATATTAAAACTGAATGGCAATAATTTTTTTCTCCAGAGCCTAATTAAAAAGATAGAAAAAGTCATTATTACATTTAGTTTACTTATTTTGTAAAGTACCAATGCAAATGGTTGGTTTTCTAACTAGACATGATACAGGAGAAAGTTGGGTGAAATTACACCTTTTATTGAATAACTAAATAGATTACAAATGCAATCTTTCAAGGCAGCTAAGGCCCCTTCATCAGGCAAGGTAACATCTTGCCAGAATAAGGCGCCTTAGCTGCCTCGAAAGCTTGCATTTGTAATCTGTTTAGTTAGCCAATAAAAGGTGTCATTTCACCCTACTTTCTCCTGTATCAATCTATGGTACAACACTCTGCTGCTATAACTAGACATGAGTGATGATGATATTCACTGCTTTCAGGAAGGCACACATTTGGTTATTGTTGCTGTCTTCAATCCGGTTGTGTGTGTTAAGCATGTTCTTTACAATTGTGTGATCCTCTGTGGCCCCATACTGGAATAAGTGAATTTGGATAATGAGTAAATAAATTAATACATTGTGTACATTTAGTAAGTAAATAAAATGTGCATGCTATCATAAATATACACTAATAATCATGCTTTTTCCTGGTGCTTTACCAGTGATAAGAGGCTAAGTTGGTCTAAACCTCCTATGGAATATCCAGATTCTTTCAAGGCAACTATGAGATAAATGTTCAGTCTCAGGTGTGCCACAATAAAATTCACCTTGTAAACTATTTTCTCTTTAATTTTTGAAATATTGTCATTTTTAAATATGTGTTAATTTTTCTGTTTTTAATTTTTCTTTCTGCCTAACTCCTGTATCATTTTCTTCTTCATTATTCTCCAGTAAACTAATCCATGCTACTATTTTCTCACACTAGCTTAATGTACTGTTTTTCACACCCTTTAAGTCTTCCATGAGCTTGAAAGATGTCAGAATGCTGCTGCCAGAATATTAACACAGTCTAAACAGCAGAAAAATATTACTTTGATTTCTTATCATTTAAATTGGCTTTCAATTTCATCACACACTGACTTGAAGACTTTACCATTGATTTTAAATGTCTACACAGCATTCCTCCTTCATATCTCTCAGAATTCCTAAACATATCAATTATCTTTGGTCATATGGACATGGTTTCTTTGTCGTTGTCACCTACATTAAAATGTAAATCCCTTGGTGATCATGCTTTTTTGTGGCAAGCTAAAAATTCCATACTAGATGAGATTGAACACTTTTGACATATTTTAGAGATAAACCAAAGACATCAGGTTGTGTGAGTAATTCTCTCCTGTTGCAGAGTGTATTTGATCTATGAAACTATTTAAAAAAATTAAAAATGCACTTTTCTCTGACATTTATTTTGCTATGCGGTGCAGATTTTCAAACTTTACAGACTAGGATTCAAGTAACAACCTGAACACTGTCTTTGTTGAGTTTTTAAGTCTCAAATTCTTTTTCAACATTGACATTCAAAAGAAACCTCATGTTAACTCTATTTTGGCCCAATATGAGTAAGTGTGAATGAATATATCTTACAATTTACAATGTAGATTCTTTTTCAGTTTTGGGGCTAATGTTATTCCTCCAAGTACCTTGCCCACAAGCCTGCATTAGAATAACTGGGTTCAGAAAATGAATGAATTTTATATGTACTGATTTGCTTTTATTATTGATTCCACTAGTGTTTCTTTATGAAAAAAAATGGTAAAATGTGCTGAAATGTCTGTCTTATAAATAGAAACATTGTTCAAACCATTAATGAATCATATTTCTGTTAAAAGTGTATTGCCCATTTAAATACAAAGAACATAAGAGAGGTTGTTAAAGCGTGTATCTTCTGTACTGTTTTGATTTATTTCCATTCAATACTGTGGCATGTTCTGTGTTTATTAAGGAGTAGTGGTGTAGGATGGTCCTCATAAAGAATTAAGGGAGCAAAGGCAGGTTGGTGATCCCCGCTACAAAGTTGTCACAGATAAAACATATATAGTTCAGAAGCATATTTAGTACTCTCATACTTTTTGCGTCCACCATGCTGAGAACTAACCATACAATGATTAGGAAAATGTTCTTGTCGTAGAAAGCTGGACTGCATGAGATAGATGATCAGGGTAATTTAGTCTAATGCCAGAGGCCAGATATTATAGCTTTGTTGCCAAGTAGGGTTGCGTGGTATACTGGAAAATTCCATTTTTAAAATAGTACATTACCAGCATTTTGTGATTGTCGAAAGTAAACATTAGCTTACTAATTAGCTCCCCAGTGTCCCCCCAATCCCCCAGACACACACACTTAACTTGATATTCACTATTGCAGTTATGGAAAAATGTTCATTTTGTAGCTTTCACAAAAAGAAACTATGCGCAATTGGGACCTCACAGGGAATCAATTTTTGTTTTGATATGATCGGGACTTCATGTCCATCAAGAGGGAGATGATGCGTAGTGCAGTACAGTGCACTAGGGAGGCTGGAGTGATATTGGAAGGGTTTTGAAGTTATCCATTATTTCCTTTGCAACTGTTTTGGTACTGGTTCTGATGTCCAAAAGTCAAAATTTTAGTACCGATCCAACAATACTCCCTAGATTACAATAGTATTAGAGATCACAACTCAAGATTCCAATTCAATGGTTGTCCAGGAAAGTGTTTTTTAATATGATATTAATTACTTCACACTCGTTCCTATATATATTAGTAGAGAGACCTTTAAATTTGAGTAAGAACAGTATTAGATAGCTACAAGACATTAGAATTACCCATTACATCAATTGACTGTTAGACTTATCCTAAAAGTCTTTAATAACAAATACAGGAGCTATTGTGGTTTGACCGGGGATTTATTAATGGCTCCTCAGCTATATCCTCTTTAGTCATTTTTCTCAAACCACTTCCATTGTTTTACAATCTTGTTGTGGTTCTGCCCATTTATGTAACTGTTATCAACCTTGGCCAGGTGAGCCTTAGTCAGAGCTGTCTTAATGCATGGGCATGCTGGGCAGTTGCCTGGGGGCCCCACGAGCATAGGAGCTCCATGCTAATCTATGTATGTTGTGACTTGCTGAGTGGATGTGTAGGTAGGGGCCCCAGTGCACTGCTTTGCCCAGGGGCTTATAATGCTGTTAAGACAGCCCTGGTCTTAGTGCAAGCTATGGTGGGATAACCACTTAGTAGGTGAGGTCTGCTCTGTGTATGGTGAAGCAAGTTTGTAAAACTGTATTTGTAATTAAACTGTCCAGTTTCTCTCATCACCAGACTTCATAGAGTGAACATTTTTATTATAGATATACTCCTTAATTCAGATGTCATAACAAGAGACCCCGTCACAGTGTCAGTGATTCTGCAAAACTTGTTTTCCTCTGCTAGAGGGAGTAAAGTTACATCTGAACAACTATTGCTTTAAAGACTTAAATCAAAGAAGTCTTCATCAGTGTCACTATATCATCACAAGATTTTCAGGTAAACATTTAACCAGTATATTTACACGTATTGTTGTTAGTATGTCAATATCAAACGATGAACTTTTCAATATTTTTTATTTACATTTTTTAAAAATATCATGCATATCCATGAAAACATGTTAAACCCTTGAGGGTGCACATTTACTTTTCACTAAAACATGAAATGATCGAGCTTTTAATCCTTTTGTTTTGCTTTTTAAGTATTGAAGATTTTATTTTGACAGTTCATTTTAGATAATTGTGGACTTAAATAAGTTTTTTTTTTGCATTGCTTTGAATTTGCTTGCTGCTGTATATCATCAACCAAACGTACTGAAAATTGTATTCTTCATGAAACACCTAATTGCTATCAAAAAGGACCTTGAGCCGTTTAGTCACGCTTGCAGTCCAATCAAGCATATGCCTAGGGCCACCATGTCATGCGTTCCACTGTAAAAGTGCATTGTGTGCTCTCCTTACACTGGTAACGCTACGTCATATTATGGGAGGGTGTATGATGGTTGACAATGAGATGTGTTTGATTTTATGCAATGTACATTTGGCATGATAACTTTATCGCAATCAGTAAAGGTATCATTTTCCTAATTCTTTTCCCAGAAAATCACCTTCAACTTAAGTTTGTTGTTTTCTCATTTTGCATTAGAGACTGCTCTCCTTGGGGTTTCCTCATATGCTAGCCAAGCATGCTGTCCTGCTTTTGTACCTCAATACAGCGCATTAATTATGAGGGAAAACCAGGGACCCTACAAGAAACGCTCAAGCATAAGAAGGAAATGCAAATGTGTATTTCTTTTATGGTTGGTTTAATTTTTTGTTTGTTTGCTTTATAAAAAAATATTGTTTACTTAATAAATTTGACTTTAAAAATAGAGTTCAACAAACAATATAATTACTTTAGACAGACACCTTTTCAAAAGGGGTCATTAAATCATTGAAATACAAGATTGCAATATAAAGAATGCATCAGTTATTGCTTCAAAAGTCCCATAATGTGTCAATCATGGTAATATGTTAACTACACATTCCAGATTACGATTACGAGAAAGTGACAATAACCAGAATCAAAAAGCTCTAAATTTCTCAACAAAAAAAAAAAAACTGCATACAAAGCTTAATACACTTTATGTGAAATGAAAACAAACAAATAAAAAAAAATCACAAGTTTCTTTAAAGTGAAGGTGTGCTACAGAAGCATTTAAAGCATAAGCAAAAAATGTGGTTTGTAATGAGGTATGCTGTGAAAGTTACCACATTAAAAAACATTTCAAAGCACTACACTACAGTGCATTTTTTATTTATTTTTATTTCAGAGTTTCATTTTGAGCTATTAAGATGCTTGGGGGCTGGGTGGTCTCATGGCCTAGGAACCCCTACAGATTTTTTTTTTTTTTTTCCGCAGCCTTCTGCAGTTCTTTTTTTTGCTTTTTCCGTCCTTACTTTATTCTTTGTTACTTAGTATTGCCTATTCTTATTTTTAGATTTTTCTGTTTTCTTTCTTCATCTTGTAAAGCACTTTGAGCTACATAATTTGTATGAAAATGTGCTATATAAATAAATGATGTTGTTGAAGAAACCTGCATAAAACAGAAGGAGAACATGACAAATGTACATAGAAAAACATCCTAGCCAAAAACACTCTAAGTAATCAATACTAAGCACTCTGCCAATATATTGATTGCCATTCAAGTCAAAAGATAGCTATGCACATATTCTTGTAATAGTTACTGAGACAGTTTAAATGAAAAAGAAATACCTAGTGATGCAGCATTTAAAAGTAATAAATGTGCATGTAGCTGACATGTCATTTTTCATGTTATTTGTTGTTTTTATTGTAAAATCTGCTGTTCTAGTCTTGCCTAATTATGATAACCCAGACATGCAGTATGCACAATAAAAGCTCATCTTTATCTGTATACAAGAGAAGAGAGGAGGCATTCATTGAAAATTTTCAGTCTCTTTTAAAACCTAATTTTCATTGTGGCTTAATCAGTTAATATTTTATTCAGTGTCCTTCATGCTAATCATTGTTAGTTTAAATAATGTTTTTGAGTCAAAAGACAGAAAGTAACAGCATCAAGGTAGTAAAGTGACAATGGCAGTTATAATGACATTTGGCTGTGTGGGACACAACAGAGTCAACAGGTTTCTTTTTGTCAACATATATTATAATATGTGAAAATTGTGTGCCCTGGATTAAATAAAAAGAGCAATTATACTGTTGGTATGTCTAAATTCAAAGCAATTGTTTAAATCAAATTCTTAATTAATCTACATATGTTCCGTAAATTTTTCTGTGTAAAAAAAAAATATGTAAAAATGCTTCAAATAATTAAAAGTTTAACCAAGATAGCTGGAGCTTTAAAGCATCATTTATTGCCATGGTGCCACTTCTCCTGTCTCTCAGCTTTTTTCCTTCACTGAACCGATGTTGCAAACACTGCTCCACAACTGCCCCACAACGCCCATCTTTCTGCTGTGTAGTTTATCACCAGCATCACACTGCTCACCAGGGGTCAGCAACAACTCAATCTGCCACACATTTTCACAACTTCATGTGCCTGAACCTCCCGCTATTGTAGCCAGCGCCCCCTGCCCTACCAGACATATTGATAAAGACACTGGATGTTAGCTTCAACACTCTCCAGAAACTCCTGCGAAGAGACAAATATATCCATTATAGGGCTTTGCAGCACCCAGCACTTTACTGAGCCAGATGATAGGTCTTCTTTTGGTCTTCTACTGAAAAAAATGTAGTGACAGTGGCAACTTCCAGAATGGGTGCTGTTGCTCTTTAAATGGCTCTTTTAGGTGGCTTGCTTTCCTTAAAATGACCACTCTCCATTGGAGGCTTACACTTTTATAGGCACCATTGCTGCTGCTGATGGAGTACGAGCTCATAGAATGGGTAACTTATCCCGGGCTGATGCAGCTTGTCATCACTGTTATAATATGAATATTATTTCCAGTAAAATAAATCAAAACAGTGTTCAAGTGTTAAGTAGAAGCTACAACAAAATATTGCAACGTTCCGAGTCAAATACCACCAGAATTTGGTAGCGCTTGTAGCTACTGTAGAAAAATAACAAGATGTCAAGAGGCAAGCAAAAAATAAGACCACTGTATACTGCAGGCAGTTCTGTGTCACCCACCAATCTTGCCTAATAAATATGTATTGTAATGCAAAGAAACAATCAATTAATCTGACAGAATGAAAATGTAAGTAATGTCTGTTTTGTCACAGCATACAAGCATACTATTCTGATTCAGCTGAAGTGCTTTCTGTATAAAATGTGTTCTTTTCCATATTCAGGCATGTTTATTTTTAAAACAACTGTTTTTTTTTTACAAGATTCAGAAGTGTTTTCTGCCTTCTGCCAATTAAATTTAGGATATGCTCCATCTCCTTATGACCCTGTATTAGAAAAAAGTTTCAGAAAATAAATGAATGGATGTGTGAATGGCTCACTGCTAAATACATCTGGGAATACTGGTTTAAAGTCTTACCTAGAGGGCAATGGAAAGTGGTGAAGGCTGGGGGATCAGCTCACTCTATAACAAGAATACTTAATTTTCTTATGTACTTTAACTGATGTTATTTTTGTGAAGTGGTTTAGTGATTTTAATTTGTATTGTATATTGAGTTTGGAAAAAGCACATTTATTCCAATGTCTTATGAAATTATTACATGCTTTTATGATATTTTATGGAGTACCTGTACCCATTAGATAGATAGATAGATAGATAGATAGATAGATAGATAGATAGATAGATAGATAGATAGATAGATAGATAGATAGATAGATAGATAGATAGATAGATAGATAGTACTTTATTTGTGCCAAGGGGAAAAGACATATCCCCAGCTCTGAAAAAAGCCTCTTCAGGACATGAAAGGAGAGGTATATAAATTAATTTAAAAGAATTTTAGTCATTTTTTTTTTTTCCTGAACACACTCACACAAATCATTAACAAACTGCCAATCATAGCAACAATAACAACATTTATTTATATAGCATATTTTCATACAAATGGTGTAGCTCAAAGTGCTTTACATGATGAAGAAAGAGAAAACAAGACAACATAAATAAGAATTAAAATGAGGGAACACTAATGACCATAGACTACAGTGGGCTGGCGCCCTGCCTGGGGATATATTCCTGCCTTGCACCCTGTGCTGGCTGGGATTGGCTCCAACAGACACCCACGACCCTGTGTTAGGATATAGCAGGTTGAATGATGACCGAGTGACTAATTAACATAGAATAAAAGTAAGGTTCAATGGCCAGGGGGGACAGGAAAAACAAAAAAAAAACTCCAGACAACTGGAGAAAAAAATAAAATCTGCAGGGGTTCCAGGCCACAAGACCGCCCAGCCCCCGCTAGGCATTCTACCTAACATAAATGACTTCAATCAGTCCTCATTGTATTCAGGGTTCTCATGGAAGAACTTGATGATGATGGTCACGTGGACTTCTGGCCTTTAATCCATCAATGTAGGGACATCACGGTGCTTTGATTAGGTGGTGGTGGTACAGATCGCCATCACAGAAAACAAGAAAAAGAACAGACACAAAAAGCTGATGAGAAATATTGATAATATCAACTGAAAGTCTAGAACTACAATGAATATTATTTAATGTGATTAAGAATCTAAAAATAAGCAAAACAGCTGATTCATAAGGTAAACTTCTCCAAATATATCAAAGTACATTTTTTTATGATAAAAACTTATTGTTTAGACACATTTACTAAACTCTCATTGAACTGAATCATCAAGTTTGAAAATATGTGGATGGATTGATTTAATAAAATGAAGGACTGTGGTGATCTACTGTGTACTAGCTGCTAGAGGTGCTAGGCAGGAACCAGCCCACTCCCTTGCTGAGTACAGTCACCCATCTGTCCACAATCATCAACACAAAGCAATTTTTGAATTAACCAGTTAACCTAATATGCAGGTCTTTGGTATATGGTAGGAGAACTAGAGTATGTAGAAAAAAATCCATAGGAGTATAGAAGTAAGTAAGTAAACTTCACACCAATAGACACATACAAGGACTTGAACCAATGATTCTGGAGCTGTGTGACAGTGCAACTGATTTAATTGAGATCTTTAATTTAATTTGGAATAGCTACAGAATTTAGTTTAGAACTATAAGTTCTGGGCAGGACCAGAGATTGCTAGGAGAAAGAAAGCTTAATTGTTTGTTTAAGAACTTCATTATTTGTTTTATTTTTGTTTTTAAATTAAAAGTGAAGTGTTTCACTTCTCAATCTGTTTTTTCAGGCCACAAAATTGTAAGAGAAAAATTAGGATCAATGACCTTATCTGTCTTCTTATGTCTGAAATATTTCAGACATTTTTTTTAATTTATGCAGGAAATGTGTATGTATTTCATGTAGAAAGCTTGTTTAAAAGATTTTTAACAATAATAACTTTTAAGCTACAAATTAATATCACAGGGTTCATTTCCATTTCTTGGGGCTGCTTTGTAATTGGGATTTAATTCGCTGTAGTTCTTATTTTTATACCCTCTTGTATGAATTTGATTGTTGTTGTCATTTTGTTATGCTTATTTTGCTTATATTTTCATCAAAATTTAGTTTCTTGCAGGTCTCACCATTTTGAGCATTCGGTGGCCATGATGTTCTTAGCAACTCTTGCAATTGCTATCACATGAAGCCTGGAAGTGACACATTATTATACCTTCCCAGGAGAGTATTTATGATGGTGGCACACTGCTCCTAGTATCCAAGATTTTGGATTGTGTTTATGAGGACACTCTCAGTGTTAGCTCTTCATTTAAAAATCAGTCCATGGAAGAATGTGTGAACATTTCAGCTTTGATTTTGATGAGCACAGACTGAGACTTGCGCACTAAACCAATCAGATGTTGTTTAATAAAAAATAATAATAATAAGATCACTTAACGAAGGTTTATTTTTTAATTCCAATGCCACTTTTTTAAACAGATGGCACATGGTGTCAACTTGCATTGCTCAATGCCAAAAATTGTGACGCCACTAGGATTGACAAGTGGTAAACAATATCCCTGCTGGCATAAGTCAAAACTGAGTTGTATAAAGGACTCTCAAACTAGTGGTGACATGATTACACCATCAAGATGGTAAAAATAAATATTACAAAAACCCAAATAATGTTCAAAATAATTGACACAGAACCTAAAACTATTTAGTCTCACAACAGAGTTTTGGTAAACATTTTACTTACATTTTTGACTGTTTATTTCCTGGTCACTATGATAAATATGTTTTAATGTTTCATAGAGTTCACATACATTATTATTGTAATATGTCCCGAAAATAATATAAAAAAGAACTTTACTGCATTTGTGATCCTTTAGTCAGGGAAATCCTCTTTGTTAGTCTGACTCCAGAACTTAGCACTGTTACCTCTAGTACAATTTTCTCTTAACACTTCTGGTTAGTTTAGTGGATTGGTTACTTAGTTCAGTTTTGACCCTCATTATTATTTTGATTATGAGTTTTTGCAGTTTCCCAAAAAGCATTTTTTATATCATGATCCTTGCCCTCCTCATTAAAATCTTCCTACTTCAGACTACTTGCCCATCTGTCCCTCATAATACCTTTGCTTCCAAATGGCCATTTCTCGAGCAGCAGTACATGTTTAGTGACAAGTGGTTATGAGCAGTCATGGATGTGTACTTAGTGGCAATGCCTTGTGCAAGTGGGTGGTATCCTGATAATTTGCATTCTTTGTATCTATCATTGTTAGTAAATGTTATGTTCATGCATGCATATTTAATAAAAAAAATCAATGCTCTGAATTATTGGCCTTCCGTTGTACTGTGAATCCAAACTTAGAGGCAAAACTAGCTACAGGCATAAAAGACATTTGACTGATACCATATTTTTGGGTGATGGCTTTGTTTGGCTTCCAGCCCGCCTTCTTTGTGTTTCTCATTTATCAAATTACTAGATATTATCTAGATAATATTAAGTTTAAGAGCTATTATTCTGCATAGGATAAAGCGAAAATCTCAGTGGGTTTTGCAAAGGAAAAATCAATATGTAAACATATACAGTATAAAGCTTAATTTTATAACTGTTTATATTATTTTTTTCAAGGATGTTTAAATCATGGCTAGTTATGCGTTGCTTTGAGTATTTAAATTTGTTTATCTACAGCAACATCTGATAGTTTATCTTTGCTTTTGTAGCTGCAAACTCTAGATTTCATTTCTCTGTGTAGTATAATGTACTGTAAATATATCAGCTATATGCTTTTTTTTTTTTTTGCTTCATACAGTCCACTCTAAAATTTTTGGAATGGCAATACCAATTCATTTGTTTCTGATATACACTGAAGACATTTATGTTTGAGATCAAAATATGGTTTACTACAAAAAGGTGCTATCTTCTGTAATGTTTAACATATCTAGATGTCAATACCAGAAAATAAAAGGTGAAATTCAGAACTATTGCCTCATATTCATCTTTTGATCTCAAACCCAAATGTCTTCAGTGTATAGCAAAAACAAATGAATTGGCCTTGCGGTTCCAATACATTCTGAGAGGATTGTTACTTGCTTCTGTGGAAGACAGGAAGAGTTCCATCAATCAGCTTTTATTCAGTCACAGAAGAATACATGGATTCATGTGTTGCAAGGCAGAAGAGCGCAGATTCCTGTTTTTGGTCGGCTTTATATTTTTTCCCTTCATTCCCCTTCCCCTTACTTATCAAAAACCATAATATTATTTATCTAAGCATTTCATCTTATGTTGCACAAATCGGCCATCCATTTCTGTTTTGTGTACATGACAGATGGGCCCTAAAGAAGGAAAGGTCATGTTTCCTGTGTCTAACAGACATGTTCCTAAATAGGAAGTTGTCGTAGGTCAGCTTACTACACCCTGTTTTATGACAGACACCTGTATGAATAACCTTCCGTTATGCCAGCTTTTAACCCTTAGTAGCTTGCAAGCAGTTAATTTTTCTTTCACACTTCCCTATTTTTTAATCATATTTTTTTTCCTCTTCATCTTCTCCCACTTTTATGTGGGGTCAAAGTGCTTGATCAACCTTCTCCACACAGCATGATCCCCATCAACAGTCAGACCCTTTTTATTCATATTGTTTTTACTTTATCCATCCACCTCCACCGTGGCCTCCATCTCTTTCTCTTCCCCTGTACTTAAGTTCTCATCACTCTTTTGTCCAGGTATTCATTTTCTCTCTTCTTACCATGCCCATAACACTTCAACCTACTTTCCTGTACTTTCTTAGATATCTCTCCTACTTTTGTTGTACCTCTGTTTCGTTTCTTATTCTGTCTTTTTTTGTTGCTCCGCACATCCATCTCAAAATTGCCATTTCTGCCACATCGAACTTCTTCTCCTGCGTTCCTTTTATTGCCCATGTCCCAGCTCCGTACATCATTACTGGTCTAGAAAACCCTACCTTTAATCTTCACCTTAATTCTTGGATCACACAGCACTCCTGATACCTTCTTTCAATTGTTCCATCCACACTGCACTCTATGGGTTATCTCTGCATTTAGTTGTCCATCTTAGGCTACCACTGACCCTAGATATTTAATTTTTTCCACTCTTTTCACTAATTCTCCTTGCAGGCTAACTTTTGAATCCTGATCATCATTATACCTCATATATTCTGCCTTCTTCCTACTTATCTTCTAGCCTCTATTGTCCAAAGCCCTTCTCCATTCTTTAGTTTCCTCTCCACCTTCTTTTTTTTGGTACTACACAACACAATGCCATCACCAAAAAGCCTGCAACAGGGGAATTAGTCTTTTATCCCATGACTCTACGCATCTATAACCAGATCAAAGACGTAAGGACTTAAAGACTTTTAAGTCATATAAGGGGTCTAAATTTGGAGCTGCTCTGCTTGTTTTCACTCTGTTTCTTCCATTTTTTCTTGTGCTATTACTTCCTCTTTGTCATGGTTGTGTTTTAGTTTATCACTTTCTGTAGCACCAGATGTCTCCAAACTGTGACATTTAAATTTTTTATTGTGCCTTATGTGCTGCTAGATATTGATGTTTGTATTTTGTATCTTGTTCCTTGCTCTGACATGTGTTGGAGCAGTTAGTGACCATGGTGCACCAAAATCTTCTTCCTCTTTCTGTTTACTATGCAGTGGCAGTCCATTTTATCTCTGCAGATGCCCTGTCCTTGTTAGTGGCCTTAGTATTTATTCTTGTCTTGAATGTACAGTTGACTAACTCCTATTAATTGGCCTGTGTCTGCTACTGTTTGTGAGACAAGCTAGATCACTCACATAGTCATTAGGAGATTTGTGTGCCTTCACTTTTTGCTGTCTTTTCCTAATAGTTGACAGCCATATTACATACAGCTCACTTTTAATCTTGTGATGTTGTATTGTTTCTGTTAAAAATTCTACTTATGAACATGGAATGTCTCATGAATCATTTGGTCTAGCCTTCCTCCTGTCTAGACATGCTGATCTTGATGACTGTATGTAGTTTCAGACGTTGCTTGCCCCTTCTTATTTTTCCATGAGTCTACATATAATGCTTGTTATTTTCTGTTAAGAAAATCTTACCTTGTTCCTGAAAATATTTTCATTATTATCAACATAATTGATTCAGTTTTTCATTTTTTTAAGTAATTTAACTTTTTATCTTTGGTTTAACTGGGTCATAACAGTTATCAAGGAGACATGTAAAAGATTAAATCAACCATGCTTTAAATGTTTGCTGTATGAAGGGGTTTCAGAAGAACTCATGATTGATGTGGTCTCTATTTGTATTACAATCTTGGGCAGACAAAACTCCATGTAGTGAGATTGGTTGGAAAATAGAAACTCTTTCCAAGAAAGAGAAAGAATATAGTAATTTTACAGGCAATGGGTTGAAACCAAAGAAAGAACTTAAAACCATGAAAGTTGCCCAGAATTTGTAGGATAAAAAGAAGACTTATTCCCTGCTCTAACAGCCTGTCTCTCACTTCTAATGCAAAACATCTTTGTGAAAAAAGTTACCCTTGATCCAATCAAAGGATACTTGAAATAGAGTGCTGCCAACTGTAAATAATGTGATGCGCAGACATAGAATATCATAACAAAGACTATGATGCATAGTAGTCAACACCCCGAAACAGCCATGCTAAAACACAAAAGTAACAGTGCTTGCAAATAATAAATCAATAAAACAAGGAGCCAAAATGAAGTTACTGTCACAACGACAAAATATTACATGGGATTTGGAACTTTTCTGTCAAATCAAAAATAAAAAAAATCTTTTAGCTTTATTAATCATAGATTCTGCACTCTAGAAATGATTTTCAAATTATTTTGCTTCATTTGACTTTGATTGAGATTCAGTACACAAGGTTTACCAAACCACCACAAAACTGCCACAAAATAACAAGCACTAATGACAGGTATTCGAGGAAATGGCAGTCTAAGAAGAAAAGTAATACTTAATTTAGAAATATGCTCCCCCTGGTGACAGTATTACTTATCTTGTTACTTTTACTGTGATTATGTTATCTTACAATTGCCAGTCGACCAACCCCAAAGACTTCACTCCCTTTGTCTGCCGAGGTACACTTTTTTTATTTAAACTTGATTCTTCAAATGGATCATTCTGAATGTAATGCTTTGTTTTTCTGATTATTAACCTATTCCAGTTAAGGATGTACTTAACAAGCAAATACTATTTTAATTAAACAGGAAGACCACAGGTAAAAGCAGTGTGGTTACTCTTCTCTGATTTTTGCTTTATTCTAATGTATGGCTTATTATTTGTGCAGCGCACCTGAATACAGTATATGACTATGATACAAACCTGAAACTAGTATAAACAAAATGGTATATGTCATTTTTAGTTCTAAATTGACATGTATAGCAAAATATTAAAAATGTTCTTATTTTTAATTATTATTCATAGAAAAGAGAAAGAATTATATCAAGAACAACATTCATTCTAAAATGTATATGCAAGTTTGACTGGACTACAGAGTTTTAAATAAAATTAATAATTTTCATATAAAAAGTAAGGCTAATTCCTATTATTCATTATTGATTTTATATACTGTATTCTGATGTCCAAGCTTAACAGTTAAAATCTAATGATAACTCACCTAAAGGTATTTTCTTCATTCATAAAAGGCACTGTGAAATGGTGAATTATAAAAAAGTTAAATGACTGCATTATTAATATTTAATATTATCATTCAAAGAATAAAGAGCATTCTATAATCTTTAATGTAGTAACTTCTGTTGTAATTAATATCATGCCATTCTAAACAGACAATCAAGCAGTTTTACAAGTGCACGTAAGTGGCACCTTCTTGGGATTAATTCAGATAAGAAGAAAAGTGCTCAAACAGCTAGAGGTTATTAAAAATAACGTATTAAGTTTTATTAATGCATTTATAAACAAGAGTAGGATGATTCCTGGGTGAACCAAAAACATGAAAGATAATTCAGCCCTAACCCTATGGTTAGGCATTTCACAGATTTAATTCTGCATGGTTGTTTCCCTACTTACTGAAGCTCTTTAGTTTTATTTAGCCTTTCAAAATCTCTGCCAGTAATTGTTTGCCCCTCCTATAAACATGAGGGGCTCTAGCAAGGAGTAGTGACTTTAAGCTCCACCTGAGACCTCACTTTAAAGGTCAGTGGGGGATCTGTAATGTTTCAGAGCCACAGGACCATAGTGTTCTCTAGTCATTCCTGATACCACTTTGCCCTGGTAACTGTTTTGGCACTGTCTGTTCTTGTATAACATTAGCTGGCCTACCCAGCCTTAATTTTGTGGGGTCTGCCAGCAGCCTTCTGGTATTCTTCTAGTGTATTTAAACTCCCATAATGTTTTAGTGATCATTGAGAATTCCCATCTGGGGCACCCTTTGCACAGATGGAGTTCACTGCCTCCAGACAGTCTCTGTTTACTTACACTGGCATGTAGAGGTACTCTTTAGATGCCTGTTTGGGTTTTAATCACTCTGTGTGGCCCATCTCCTTTTTATCCTCCTGCTTTTCCAATCCCTAGCAGCACTTTACAGTATGTGTGTGTATCCTTACAGATCTTGCCCATCACTTATAATTTCTACAGTAATCTAAAGCTATGTTGAAGAAGAAAATATGTATAATTTATTACCAGTCATCAGACTACAGCTGTAAAGTATACTTTTGCTACCTTTTGGCAGTGGCCGAATAAATTAAACTGTTAATGATATTATAGCAGAATGTGGCATACTTTAGAAGGTGGAGATAAATCATGTAATAGATTAAACAGATAGAGAATTATTGCATTAGTTTTAAAGCCAGGGTGGGGTGCAGTATTGCCAGTAGGCAGAGTTGCTTTATCAGTATAAGCTGCAAATAGTTCAGTATGTCAAGCTTCTTCGTTCTTTTCTACA
Organism: Erpetoichthys calabaricus; assembly: GCF_900747795.2. Classification (NCBI taxonomy): domain Eukaryota; kingdom Metazoa; phylum Chordata; class Cladistia; order Polypteriformes; family Polypteridae; genus Erpetoichthys; species Erpetoichthys calabaricus. The sequence continues at coordinate 158,684,279 of NC_041396.2, read as the reverse complement.
ACAAATGGATAGGAAGAGAGGTACAAATCATCTCTATGAATTTGAATACATGTAATCTGATACTGAGAAAAAGTTCAGAACATATAACTCAGTGTTACTCAGATTAGAGTCAGTATGGCCCTAAAGTGAACCCTAAATTAAATGGAGAAAAAGAGAATTACACTGTGAGCAACAATTTACAAAGAGAGTTATGAACAGAGTAATTCCATGGCTAATAATATAAACCTGGCATCTACTAAGGAGGCAAAACATTTTAACTCTAAACAGTGTCTCATGGATGCAGGAGTTCTTGTGGGGCATCTTTAAGATAGGATTTATAGGATGCTCTCAGAAGTGAGTTCCAGGCATCTAAGTCATGGTTGCAGAGGTACAGAGTCTATTCAGTCATCATTGGACATAAGGCAGGAAACACCTCTGGACATGGTGTCAGTGCATTGAAAGGCTTATTCACCATGTTACGCATGCAAAGCAGACGGTCACCTTCCAGGCTCACCTAAAGTATGTTGTACTACCCCAGGAGGAGAGGGGGACACTGTTGCTAACCATCTTGTCTCCTTTTTCCCTCACAGGCTCAAGAAACTGCCCCTTGAGATCAACAAAGCCAAGGAGGCTTCACCCCTTTTGGTTCACTCAGTATAAAAGGGAGGCACTCCTGAAAAATGGCCTCTCATTTTGGACCGACTACCTTAGAGAACGAGAGAGAAAGCATGTGTCCTATTAAAGAGCACTATCCCTGGGTATTTGTCCAGCAAGAGGGCACCATCGAGCTATGTTTTACTTAACGTTTTTCTTTTAATTGGAATTAAATTGGGTTTTACCTGGTAGGAACTCCAAGCATTCTGATTTTATACTGGCTCATCATTCGCCCTGCTCCAACATGTACACACAGATTTACACAGAAAGAATTTGGAATCACTAGTCAACTTACCCAGCATATGTTTGAGGTTGTGGACTAAAAAACATATTAACTGAAAGAAAATTACACAAAGAAGAAAATAATGTGCACACTCCACTCAAACAAAGAGCAGATGAAGTATATCAGGAACACTAAGGGTGGTTTAAAATATACAGACAGTGAAATAGCAAATGCTGTAAACTTGCATTTTTCTGAAGTGTTCACATGTGAATAAGTGGATTATCCTCCTTCGGTAACGGGGATAATAGGGAAGTGATATGGAAATTGTCAAGGGAGAAACAGTGCTCAGATGAAACCTAAGAAATCACCAGTAACTGATAATATTTATCACAGTATGCTTAAGGAAGTCAGTGAGTGCATATATATAAACCCCTGATGTACAGTATATTTTTCTAAGCTAGGTGGGATGGCAGATAATCTAGATAAAGTCGAATCATCACAGAGAGACTTGGACAGCATACAGACTTGGGCAGATTTGTGGATGATGAAACTTGTAGTGACTAAATGTACGGTATTACATGTAGGAAGTAAAAATCTGAAATGTAAAAGTACTTCTTATGAGAAGGACCTACGAATCATTGTGGACTAATCACTATCAACATCTAGACAGTGTAGAGAAGCCATCACGAAGGTTAACAGAATGTTAGATTATATAGCACAATGTGTAGAGTGCAAGTCAAAAGAGGTTATGCTGAAGGTTTTTAATGCACTGGTTAGACCTCACCTGGAGTACTGTGCACAATGTTGGTCTCCAGGCTACACAAAACACATAGTAGTGCTAGAAAGAGTCCAGAAATGAGTGACTACACTGATCCCAGGACTGTTTTCAGTTTAACCAAATGGGATTTAAGAGGTGACATGATTCATTTATTTAAAATTATGAAAGGAATTAGTACAGTGGATCCATGTTGTTATTTTAAAATGGTTTCAACTGGAACATATAGACATCCATCCATCCATCCATTATCCAACCCACTATATCCTAACTACAGGGTCACGGGAGTCTGCCAGAGCCAAACCCAGCCAACACAGGGCGCAAGGCAGGAACAAACCCCGGGCAGGGCGCCAGCCCACCACAGGGTGCGCACACACACACATACACACACACCAAGCACACACTAGGGACAATTTAGGATCGCCAATGCACCTAACCTGCATGTCTGGACTGTGGGAGGAAACCGGAGTACCCGGAGGAACCCCAACATATAGACACATTTGGAATTTTGGTAAGGGTAAATTTCATACAAACGTTAGAAAGTTTTTCATCAAACTGAGAACCATAGACTCGTAGAATAAATTAGAGAAGTGTGGTAGAGAGTCGGACTTTAGGGACATTCAAAACTCAACCGGATGTTATTTTGGAGAAATCAGATGTATTAGATTGCTCAGATTTGTTGGCCTGAATGGGCTGTTCTTGTGTTCTAATGTTCTAATTTTAACACAGTTTACCTCAGTCAGCAGGCAACATTTATAATAGCAAGAATCAATTGTACTACATCAGTTTTGGATTATAATGGACTTCACAAACACATTTCTTATCAAGATGATATGACATGCTGTGTTAGGTGTGTTTCTCCACCAGTATGAACAATCACCATATCAAACTAAGCTCTCACTTTTAATGTTGCTTTAAATAGATGAGATATATCTCCCATTGTCTTGTAGAGCACAACTGTAATGCAGTTTTCTAGTGATAATCATTAGAGTTAAAAAGAGTCAGAGTTTTTTGGGGAGAAGGGACATAGTTGTCAATATCGGTACTGAAATGTCAGGATTGCAGCATTTTGAATATTTCTCAGTTTTTAAGATGCTTTGTTTTTTACTTTGCAGTTTGTTTTATGATTGTGAAGATATTTTGCTGTTGTGTAACAAATTTTTATACTGTTTTGGATAGTGGTCACCTTCATTTTGTGTGTTTTTGCATGGCAGTGGCCACATTGTTTGAGGTTGCTATGCCTGTTTGTAGTCACAAACCATCTTTTCCATGAGTTATTTCAATACCTGTTTTTTGGGAATTGGAACTTTTTACATGTTAGTTTTTGACTTTTTGGTTTCCGATTTATTAGGCTTTGGTAAATGATATTATTTTGTCTTATTAGCTTTTTGAATCTTTTCTTTTACCTCATTCATTCTCTCGTCTCCTAGTATTTATATATACTTTAACTTTCTCTGTCAACCTGACTTACAGTTGTGATGATTATTTTTTTTGTTATTATATCGCCATTTTATCTCAAGTATTGTTTCCCTTATATGTTAGTGCCGATGATTAAGCCATTTATGATTTTAATATTTTTGTATTTAAATGATTTAAAGTCATTATAATTATTTTGCAATCCTTTTGTTACACCATTTTTGTTTATTCACAGAATTTGGCAGTTTTGCAGATTGTGGTTGCTTTGTGCTTGCTAGAGGTAATGACAGTGGTAACGAATTTGTGTTATCATAGGTAAAGGGGTATAAAGGTTAACCTTTTGAATCCCTCAATCGCCTGAATTTGCAGTTATTAAAAGAAAAACTACTAAGTGTGTTCGTGTTTTTCAAGTTTTCAATATTTTAAATTATCTGGTTATGACTATGAGATAAAATTATGTTTCGGGTTTATGCACTAGGTTTTCCGTCCTTTCGGTTTCAACTTCTTCTGCATTAAGACTCCCAATTATCTCCTGGCTCTGCCTCTTTTTTTTTTTTTTTTGGTGTGCCGTCCAGTGGCACAACAATGGTGTGAGAATTTTAAGTAGTTTTGCCGACTCTTGAGAGTAAGACACTATTTGTTTTTTTGTTTAGTTTTTATTGTTTAAGTATGCTGTCTGGTTATATTCATTCATATAACTATAATGACTCAATCTCCATCATTGTTGTTCTGCATTTATTGAGAACATCTTCCAGCTCTAACTGCTACTAACTCTTCAATTATTATATCCCATCTAAATTAATATAGCTGCTGTAGTACAGCACTACTAAGGGGTTTGTAGCATTGGAGCTTTAAGAATAAATAATAGTGCGGCTCAGGCTCTGAAGGCCGGCATAAGTGCAATGAACAGCCGTGGGGTGTTACTGAAGGAATAGGCCAGATTCACATGCGGACATGAGCGATTCAGCCAAATTTCCTTATTAGGCCTTCTGGCGGTTTGTAATTTAGGCACCTGCCACTTAATAAATTATAACAAACCAAAGAACCTACGTAGGACAGATGAGAGAAATGGAAAGAAACCAGTGTCTAAGAAGGGCAGGAACTCGGAGTGTGATCCAGCATGACTGTGATAAGGCAGGGAGTTAGTGGCCTGCTGAGGGAGTATGAAGGATGGCACTCTATGATAGATAGATAGATAGATAGATAGATAGATAGATAGATAGATAGATAGATAGATAGATAGATAGATAGATAGATAGATAGATAGATAGATAGATAGATAGATAGATAGATAGATAGATAGATAGATAGATAGATAGATGATTAGATATAGATAGATTTATCCCCGGATGGATTACCTCTTCTGAACAGTCGGGAGGGGGTTGGGCAATTGAAAAGGCTCTTAGGGATCCAAGGAGGCCTTAGAAAAGACAGAAGTCTGGTTCCAAGCATCAAGGTGGATGTCAAAGGATGGTGGTCAGGATGAGAGTCAGAATGAGGGACCACAGCTGTTGATGTCTGAGCCCTGCTGCAAGACTCAATGGGTGAGCTAGGGAGACAAATAGAGAAAGACATGCTGAGCTAGCAGGAAAGGAAAGAAAAGGCAACCTGATGACTGCATGATTTTATTCTTGATTTCAACATTCTTTTAGATTATCTATTGCTGATTTTTAATTCTAACAAAAAACATTTGTTTTATCATGGATTATTTATTTATTGTGAGCAGAACTTTCACTGCGCTTTATGTATTTGGGCACAGGTTTTATTATTAGAATAAAAAATACTGCACTATTTTGCACCTACTCTTGTTATTGTGTGTCCACATTTGCCCTAGTCCATCTCAGTCTATGACTATCGATGTCCCAGGGTTCAAGAATGTAATGCCAGCTGCAGGCAACCCGGGCATTATCTCTTCCTTGAAGGTTTTAGCTAAGTTGTCTGATTTGGTATAGTTGTGACAGTGCGAGTTAGCTCCACGCTACCCATTCCTTCTGGATGCCTCCTGAAATCTGCCACTGTTGATAACATTTCTAAGATGCGCCAGGGCGAGTGATGACACATGTATCCAGACAAGGGTTAGGTGCAAAAGTGAAGCGGTGCTTTTATTAAAAACAAAGTCAAAAACAAAAGTGTCCAACAGTGCAGTGCATCAAATATTCAACAAATAAATAATCCAGAAAATTGTGATAGTGGAAGTTAAAATCCTATAAATAAATACATAAAGCAGAGGTTAAAACACTGCAGGAAGCAGTCTTCTAAAAATCTCACAAGCCCAGGTGCATCCCTTTAAAACTGATGGCTCTCCAATTATCTGATTCGGATCTGGCAGCACCAAAAGATGTCTTCCAATAAATGCAGACACCCTTCAGATCCGGCTCGTGTCCCTACCACCCATCCTATGGTGTTTTCTACTGGGCACCACTGAGCCTCCATCCCTTTAGACTTCCTCTGCCAACTCTGACCTTGCAGGGGAGTCTCTCCGGAGTACTCCAGAGCTTGGGAGCAAGAGCAACACTCGGCCCCCTTGAGTGCCAGCCACAGGCTCCTGTCCCCTACACTTCAAGGCATGAATGTGGCACCTGACCGATCCACTCGCTTTTGCACATGTGTGCGAATGCTATCGGCCAAGCTACCGTGACCAACCCCAAAGTGGCCCCATCTCGCTTACCCATACCCATTCACAGCTTGCATTTAACGGGGTGTAATTATTTATTTAAGAAGTAGTTTTCAAGTGTAATTTGGTGATACAGTGATACAGTGGTAGGTTTTACTGGTTTATTGTTTCAGGCTCCTATTGCAATAAAATTCATCCCTTTGTACAGTTTACTTACAAGGATGTGCATGCAGGTGTAAATGGCAGCTCTAAATTTTACTGGTGTCAGTGAATATGTTCTGTATATGAACAGACTACAAGGATAGGTTCTGACTTTCTCCAACCCTATGATGAATAAAGCAGGCTCTGAGAATGGATTGGTGGAAGGGTGAAACAAGGGCAGCAACCCCAGCACACACCAATTCATACCAATACTAATGCATATTATTTTCTCAAGGTCAGCACACTGCACCTCTAATTAATGTACCATATATTTTAAAAGGAAGATTTCCATGATTTATGTTAGAAATTTTTTTTTTGAGAATTGAGGAAGATGACCTATGTGAGCTACTGTGGTCAAAATACTATACACAATTTTTTAAGAGATTGAAGTCACAAGCATCCACAGTTTAGAAAAGACAGAGTCAAAACCAGTAATTCCTATTAAAATGAATATCAACCTAATGTAATGTCCAGGGGAGGCACGGTGGCGCAGTGGGTAACGCTGCTGCCTCGCAGTTGGGAGACCTGGGGACCTGGGTTCACTTCCCGGGTCCTCCCTGCGTGGAGTTTGCATGTTCTCCCCCGTGTCTGCGTGGGTTTTCCTCCACAGTCCAAAGGACATGCAGGTTAGGTGGATGGTGATTCTAAATTGTCCCTAGTGTTTGTGTGTGGGTCCTGCGGTGGGTTGGCACCCTGCCCGGGATTGGTTGCCTGCCTTGTGCCCTGTGTTGGCTGGGATTGGCTCCAGCAGACCCCCGTGACCCTGTGTTCAGATTCAGTGGGTTGGAAAATGGATGGATGGATGGATGTATTGTCCAGTTGAAGAGAAACAAGGGTGTTGCTGAACAAAAACATAATAGCCTCCACCGGTACTAATTTCCAACGAGAAGAAAAACAAAAGTACTCAACTATAAAAATCAAAAAGCTCAGTTTCAAATTCATAAGAGATACCCTTTTTAACCCTTTTCCACTTTCCTTAAACAAAAACAAAATTTTGTCCTACCTGTATATTCAATATTCAATAGTGAATGGAGTGTTATGGCAATATGTCAGCTATAAACACCAAAAGCCCTCAAAAAATGAAGGAAATAAATCAAACTAATGTACAAAATGCGGACATGAGAAATAAAACATGCAACAACAGGTCAGAAAATTCTGGCATACTGCGCTTACATTTCTTGTTGTTATAAAAGCTGAACAAATTAAAAAACATAAGTCGTTCCTGTCTATCCACTGAAGTCAGCATAAAAATAATTTTACCAAAGTTATGAATGAAATGTCATTTTTGAAAGAATAGAACAGGTTTTGATGTACTATGATTGTAAGATGTGTAAAGAGCCTGTATCTAAAAGGGATCTTAAAACTGGGATAGATAAGCACTAGAAGGTTATAGATTTTTTTTTATTTGCACTTCACTTGCTATTACTACTTTCCTTTTAATGCATGTTGAAACACAGATAGTAATGTTGACTGCACCCAAATGTTTAAGGAATATCTTAACTATCAAAGATGCCATGCTTCATTATGGAATATTAGTACAAGCTAAAATACAAATGTTGACACAGTACATTCCTTTAAATACACATTTCTTTTCTGCAGTTTTTATGTTAGAAAATACAGTGGGTGTGGAATTGTAAAAGTTAATAAAGTGCAAATAAAGGAGAAAGTGCAAACCATACTGCTTTTCGTACTATATAATATCACTGAAATCATGATATTAAGAAAAAAATCAAACTCTCATATAACTTTAAGTTATGTACTCTGCTGCCTATTACTTTTAAAGTAAAAATTCTAAAAAAAATTGAAATTATTAATCACTATAGGCCTAATCATGCATGTGTCATTATATATGGCAAAAAAAACAGTGAAACAGGTGTTATCATGATGGAATATAATATCAACATTGTGCTAAGAAAAGGCCTGGGGATAGTTTGAGGATTTAAAATAAAACACATATATGATTCTCAGGAAGCTTTAATCTAAAGGATTCAGTTACTAAAGCTATCAAGTACAGTGACCGAAAGTTAAGTGTCATTTTTCCAGTGGCTGTAAGAGACATAATGCACTTTATTAGGATTACCTGATACAGTATACTTCATCCAGATACTGCACCTATAGTACTAAGGGGAGACTCAGTACTTACAAAATAAAACAGACAAGTAAGTAAGTAAACAGCACCTAATTTGTATGTTTTTCATTCTTTTTAGGATCACCAGAGTTTATCTGTAAAGGGCTGACCATTGGTTTCCCTGAGGCCAAAAAGCAAAGCATTTCTTTGAGCACAGCTGATTTGGATAAGATAAAGTATTTCGCTTTACAATAGGTATCACTAAGATGCATTATGTTCTTGGTAAAAATTTGTCTTGGATTTCCTCCCCTGATACTGTTACGTCTATTGCCAAGTCAGACACATCAAAAAGTGAATGTAAAAAACATTGAGTATGTGAAGATATCTTATTGCAGAAAATCAACATGCTTACAAAGTAAAAACGTAAGCATGAAGATTAATTTGACAACGAAACTCGATCAGTTGCTATTACTGTGCATTGGTTACTTCTCTCTTTTCAGTTTAATGGAAAAATTATATGTGCACGGAATGTGATTATGAAAAGAGTGGATATTTTCGGTTACACTAAAAACTGCATTTTTCAGTTTGCCCTTGTCATAAGACTTAGGAGACAGAGATGATGATATTGTTAAGGCGGCAGACAAAAAAAGAAGAGTGGAATTAATAAAACATGCAGAAATGTGCCTTTGTATATGTGGTGAGCTTACAGTTTCCCATTTGCTCTGGGCAACACAACTTTAAACAGGATCACACCCTTTTTCCAACATCAGGCTGTAGGGCCAGCTACAGTCCTTAACGTCTTAATAGGATAAGAAAGACCTGTCTTTTACTTTAAAAAGTATATGTAAGAACACAGAAGCTGATTTTTTCTGGGCTGAACTGAATGTGTTTAGCGAACAGAAGCTAAAGAGCAGAGGAAAGCATTTCTCTCTGAGCTATAAGAAATTCCAAGACACCTAATGTCACTAAAATAAATGCCTTTTCCTTTCAACTTTTCAATCGGAATTTGACTGTCTCTTATTCAATTTTGATTCTTTCTTGTTTAATAGTGATCTGCAATAAAATTACATATTTTTCATTTGCTTAGCTTAATTCTTGATGTGACTCCAATGAAACCACATTGGCCACAACATAGGCGCACTATATATTTAATGTCAACGGTTGTGAGTTAGCTGAAGGGTGCCCAAGGGAAAAGGGCACTCACATGGTAGAAAACAGAGCAGATACAGCAATGACATATATACAGTAAGAGGAGGTAATTTAGGAGCTAATAGCCCAATTATCTGCAGCTTCTTTAATACTCAAAATGTTTTTCCTGCTGTGGTGCTACTATTTGAAAATATTGACAACAAAACAACTCAGAAAAGTTCTGCAACACACTGAAAGTCATATTACTTTTCCAACTTCTCCAACAGTCAACATCTTGCTTTGAAAAATTATATTTTATTTTTATTGATAAATTAGTATGTCTTAGCTACCTGGCGTAAAATGCACAATTTAAATGTATAATTATATCCTATTTGCCCCTAACACTATTCAGATCATACAAGGGTTTATTTTATTTGTGTTCTTTTGTTTTCATTGTGTATTTTCCGCAGTTGGGTGGCATGGTGGCGCAGTAGTAGCGCTGCTGCCTCGCAGTTAGGAGACCCGGGTTTGCTTCCCGGGTCCTCCCTGTGTGGAGTTTGCATGTTCTCCCCGTGTCTACGTGGGTTACCTCTGGGCGCTCCGGTTTCCTCCCAAAGTCCAAAGACATGCAGGTTAGGTGGATTGGTGATTCTAAATTGGCCCTAGTGTGTGTTTGCGTGTGTCCTGCGGTGGGTTGGCACCCTGCCCGGGATTGGTTCCTGCCTTGTGCCCTGGGATTGGCTCCAGCAGACCCCTGTGTTCGGATTCAGCGGGTTGGAAAATGGATGGATGGATTTTCCGCAGTCACCGAATTGTATACTTCTGTGCTTATTATTAAGATTTTCTCGCTTTAGTTTTACAAACATGAGTAGTTCACTGCATGAGAATAACTACGGCTTATAAAAAGCAGCGATATCCCTATGTGCATTTTGTTTTGTCCAGAAAATGATGGTTTCTGTGTGTCATATTTTAATGCTGGGCTGTTTTCTGCCTTGTGCCTAATGCTGCTGGGAGAGGCTTCAGCTTCAACAACCCTGAATTAAATTAAGCAGGTTTGATAATGAGTTGAGATCAAGTGAGAAAAGTCAGGTTAACCCACTTTTGTACAATCAGATATGACATTGTGGGTCTGTGGCAAAATGTGACAAAATGTTTGACTGTGAGCTAAAATAAAGTGAAAATATAAATGCCTGTATTGTTCTTTATTGTTATTGTTGCCTGTATACACTTGTCTAAATACTATTGTTTAGCTATGATCGTGTCAGTTTGAACAAAAACCTTCCCTTTCTTTTTGCTTAGGTAAAATAAAATTAAGAACCATAGTAATAAACATAGATTTTTTTTTATCTCTAGTAATGCACTGTAGTTTTCAGTCATAATTAAACTGGACTAAGTTGAAAAAGGAGTATTGGGTTCACTTACCACTTAATGTAAATTTTGCAATAAAAGTTTTCTTCCATTTTTAGTTTGTGGCTAAATAATAAACATATATTTATGTTAGAAGCCATAGAATTATCATGTGTACATAGCAATAAGTGTTATATAAAAATATACAAACCCAGAGCATTTATTTAATGGATGGATTTATCAGAACCAAAGTACTTAAACTAACCCAATGTATTTTCTGAAGTAATAAAGCCATGTTGCTGGCATTGACCTACACAATACAAAATATGACAGAAAATTAGTTGTGAAAATCTAAATGATGTTGATATTGTTTTCCCTGCCTTACTGAATTGACAGTCAAATGCCCTAAAGGTGTTATTGCTTGTTTCACCTTGATAGGCTGTTAACACTTAATTATCAGTTGCAAAGGAAGCATATCTCCTTTGGGAGTTGTACTTCCTTATCCCAATCATTCTGAAGTACCTAGCAGTTCGCCCACAACTACATATATATTATATAAAAAATGAAAACCTTGTTTTTTTATAAGAGTGTTTTTACTCTTCTACCTTCAGTATCAGACGGTCAGGTCAACATTTTTTTTCATGTTCAGTTTAGAAATAGAATAGAGTGCAGCTGCAGTGTTAAACAAGTACATTTTGTAGAATTATTATACTGCACATCCAAAATGTGTTTGCTAAGTTTAAAATTTGTACATGCTTTTTGCAAATATATTTAATAAATTTTACTTTACCCCACTATGGCCAAAATATACTTAGCAGGTTACTTGCTGTCTTTTAGAAATTATAGATATGACATATTTTGACAGTCTCCCTTAAAAGGCATGCAGCTGTGAAATTCATTTGGGAATATAAAATATCAAACAATTAACTGCTTCCACTAATTGCATATGATACTCATTAATTACTTACATTTATTAAATGAACAGATGTTTTAATCAAGCAGGAGATGTCCAAACATATAGCACATAGATAGATACATAGATAGATAGGTAGGTAGGTAGATAGATATTTTATGAATATAAAATGTCTTTTTTGAGACAGCCAAACCAATGTCTCCTTGCATGATAACCCTCAGGATACAGCAGTTGTCTTCAAGTCCATGACCATAAAAAATCATTATCTCTGTGAAATACAGCAATTTGGGAGATAATCAAACAGTGACCAGGGGGCAGAGCTGCCAATCTGAAGGATTACGCTCCGCGCTCCTGATTCCGTCTGACCTTCCTCCGAGCCAGCTGTCAGCTCGGCGAACGCATGCGGATTGACTCGGGGCACATTCATTAGAATATCTTCAGCAAAAATTCATTTGCATAAAATCCTGGCTTTCTTAATTAGTACTTCATTTTTCCCTTGACTTATTTTGCGGCAAAGTTCACTCATTTTCTTCCTCTCCTTTAAAAAGAAGATATGAAGGAATGAGACTTACAATTAGTTATGCAATGATTAAGCAATTAACTATTTGCAGACTTCATAATGCTTTGTTATTGATAATTCCTCACTAAACATGAACCATTTCCAAGCTAAATGCATGGTATGAAAGTAATCTATCACAAAATACACAGTAATTAAAGTTCATGTGATTAAATCTTTGCTTACTCATTTTCTCAAGTTGCCCAGATACAAGAATAGTCACCATTAAACTGCTTTCAGAATTAAATCAAGGTATTTTCTGCGCCTTACTTTTAATTCTTCTTCCATATAGTACATTTCTTAACCCCTTTATCAGTTACAGTTGTTTGGGACTTTTAATACTTGATTATCTTATTATATGTGCCTTGGTAGCAGATCCTGTGTGAGCCATAATAGATGAAATGTGAACATAGAATAACACAAAATGAGTCAGTGTAAGAGAAAAAGAGACCCAGAAAGACTATGAGACTGAAACTGTTGCTCAGAGCTTAATAGCATGTTTGTCTGGCAAGGGCTACATGAAAGTTTGCTATCAGCAGTGCCAGCAATTGACCTTATCGGCATCAGCAGACAGAAATAAAGTGCAGAACTGCTACATGTGACTTAACGTTGTCTACAGTAAATCTTCTCCCCATGTCTGCTGCACAGGTGTCATAAAAGATTTGAGTGCAGTATGCCATAGCTGACTGAAAGTGAAGCTGTGCTTTTGGCACACGAGGGAGTACAGCTGATGCAGAGTAAAACTAGATTCATAGTTGAAGAAGATAGTAAAATACCACATCTGATGCAGAAAACATGGCCACCCACTTAGGGCTGTGCAACACATGTCTGATGAAGAAGGCTTGCTGGTTTGTCATAACTCACAGCTGCACTTGACCCTTCCGGTTTCTGTACGCAGAAGCAAGGAGATTAACAACTTTGCTGCCTTGCCACGGTGATCACTGTCTGTATAGTTTAGCAGTGTATCACAGGCTTCTTGCTAGTTCTAGCTGTCTGACTAATGCAGCTCCAGCATAGTTTAACAGTGACTTAGCTCTAACAGTTAAGAGAAACAGAAGATGTTAGAAAGTCCACTTCATATGACATGAAAAACAGTTAGCTAAGATTTAAAATTTACAGCTAAAAACTTTAAAAAAGATGCAAAACTTCTCCTTATACTTGTTCTTGGATATATCCAGAAGAGGAAGCTTCTCTAAATAACTCAGTCTGGGCACAATCTATAGAAAAAGATACAAGCCTGAATTCTACTGACTTTTCGCCTAACTTGAGGGAATTTTGCTTTTTTCTTCATTGTTACATTAAGCTTACTAAGCAAACTAAAGAAGGATTATTTTCTTGATCTCGATTTCTTTTGAAGACAGAGTGGAACAGAGTCCAGTGGGTTTTAAGCATTCCAGAGCCCATGCTACTCAAATTTTTTACAGTAACTTTCTCATCTTTTCCATTATAGGCAATTTAGAAATGCATACATTTAATTAATCATTGACATGTCACTGCCACAAACAATAACATATAGAGTGTTATCTTTACAGTTCTACTGCATTTAATACATATCAACCTGCTATCTATGTCAAAATAAATATTCATCCATTCATTTTCGTGACCTATCTAACCCAGTATGAGGTGGCAAGGTGGCAGAGTCTTTCCCAACACTCAACCTTGGATGCAACACCAGTCCATTGTAGTACACTAAATACACATATTATTAAAAAAATGCCTTGATGGTTGCAACATGCGTTGGGGAAAACAAAGTTTAGAACAATGTGGCTTTAATAATTTGAGATTATTCCTTCACAAAGTTGTTGAAGCCTAATGAAATTTTTAAATAACATGCAGTATTGTAAAAATGGTCATATTGATGTATAATAATTAGAAAAATAACATACTTGTCATGTTGCAGAAACATTTTTACAGTCCAAACACTCTTGTATACTAATGCAAAGATTAGTCTCAACGAAGAGCATGATGTCTGGTCCATTAAAACAGTGAGTTTATGTTCATTTTCATTTTTTATATTTTTAAGTATAATGTACAACAAGCATATACAATGAATACTTTAAAAACCCTGAAAAACTCAGGTGAAATGTCAGTATTTTGCCCATAACCTTTTACCCTCTTCTGTGATGTCATTATTGTCATATATTTTTTTTATTTTCCCAAAATCTAAATTATATGTCAAAAATTGACTTAAGTTTATTAGGTTAGTTTAACAGAAAAGTTGCTTATAAGTATATATCATCCCATTTATTCTGATCAATATTGTGTGAGTAGCTAGGGTACAAACCAACAGCACAAACTTAGATGGAACATAAGCAAGTTAAGGTACCTAGAGCATAAACATGGTGTTGCAGATACCACACGTTTATTAAGATGACAAATGATATTATAGAATGTCTTAGAACTGTGCAATAAGATCATATTTCTAAAGGAAACCCTAATAAAGCATGCTATTCATTAGTAATTTGTGCACAAAGGTCTCACACTTGCCTAGAATTGAGGTGACGAAGTCATTCTTTCTGCCTTTATGCTACCCTATTTAAATTTATAAATAGTTGTTTTATATACCTGCCTTGTACAATATGTACTGATGGTAGAAATAATTTATATTTAAAAATATGCAAGTATATGTTTCAATCTAATATTGGTAGTAGTCACATAATGCTAGTTTCTGCTCCGTGTCTAATGGCTCCTGATGTGATGGACAAACATGCCTCCTGGCTTTAATTTGGTTATGATATAAAATTCACTTACTATGTCCCAGAAACATAAAATAAGATTAAATAAATATTGTAGTTACAAGGTTTTAAACTGATAACACTGTAAAGAAGAGATGGATTTTGCTTTCCTTTAAAGCATTTCCTCTTTGTTCTTGATCACTGAGTGTGTCGTTCAACAATGCAATGAAGCCTAATAAACATTCTGACTGGAGATGATCTGATGGTTACTATGGAGGTCGATGTTAAATTAGTCCACAAGCTGTTTCTAATTGCATTAAACTTCAATGCTCTCATTGGTTACCAACTTGTGTAGTGAAATTATATTAAATAGCTATGAATAAGGTTAACAGCTTTCTGTTTTGCAGAGGTAAAAAAGCAAAGTTATTACATTACAGCAGATATTCTAAATATTACTATAAAGTATCTTGAGAATAAGAATATTTGTCACTGCACAAAATTCAAATATTTAAAATATAGTAACCTGGCGGTGACTCCAGGTGTACAGCATGTGCTAGAAGCACTCTAAAATATAATACACATTTATAAATACAGATTAACTGATTTTGTTTAATTAAATCAAACAAAAATAGAACAAAGATCCAAATAATAAATAACTCACAAATTAAAGATAAAATATAATGAAAGAAATGTTTTTGTGGGCGGCACGGTGGCGCAGTGGGTAGCGCTGCTGCCTCGCAGTTGGGAGATCTGGGGACCTGGGTTCGATTCCCGGGTCCTCCCTGCGTGGAGTTTGCATGTTCTCCCCGTGTCTGCGTGGGTTTCCTCCGGGCGCTCCGGTTTCCTCCCACATTCCAAAGACATGCAGGTTAGGTGGATTGGCGATTCTAAATTGGCCCTAGTGTGTGCTTGGTGTGTGGGTGTGTTTGTGTGTGTCCTGTGGTGGGCTGGCACCCTGCCCAGGATTGTTTCCTGCCTTGTGCCCTGTGTTGGCTGGGATTGGCTCCAGCAGACCCCCGTGACCCTGTGTTCGGATTCAGCGGGTTGGAAAATGGATGGATGGATGGATGTTTTTGTTCCACTGGGCTTGAGTAACACCTGCTTTTACCTCATTTAACAGCAGAGCTGACATATTGAGTGCACCGTGCTTAAAATCACTGTTTAACTCTCAAGCTTCATTCTATCTGTTTTTGTCTATATATATATATATATATATATATATATATATATATATATATATATATATATATATATATATATATATATATACTGTATATATACTGCCAGTTGAAGCTTTTGTTGCATCTCACATCATGATTGCATACACTGGACCACAGGCACCGATCAACTTTTAAATCTCAGATGGGTGCCAATTCCAGGCCATTTCCATAATTACTTACATTCAAAATCCAAGGGCAGCCAGGTTACAGCAACTTCTGGCAGCCCTGGAACAACTACATATTTAAGCCCCCTCTGTATCTTTGTCTCTCTCTCTCTCTCTTAAAAGAACAGGTGTCCATAGAAGCTTCTGAGCTACCTGCCCTAGTTTACTCATAGCAGGACTCCAGTTGCACTTTGGCAATGCTTATTTAAAACAAAATCTCCAGCTGACTCCAGGTAGAGTACGTGAGCAGGCATCTGATCGCTGGACTGCCTACCAGAAAGGCCCTGTGGTTGAACAGCCAGGAGAGTCACACAGCAGTTATTAAGCAGTGAGTACTGCCTCAGGGTATTGTGGCTATTTTTATTTCTTTGTTTAATTCCTTGTTTTTAAAAAAGTTAATCCAATTTCAAAAAATCTTGATTTCTTAAAGTATTTGCATTGGTTACATACAAATTAATAATTTCATTCAGTTTAAATGGTTCTATTTCCTCCAGCTTCTCTGGTAGAATCTTCAGTTGAAAGACAGTATTACTTAACTTGTCTTGTCTTACCTGTTCTCTGCTCACCTTCTGGCACCCCTGATTATTTCCCGGACAGTAAGCATTTGCTCATAAAAACATGTAGCATTAGGATAAATCAAAATGAACATACAACAAAATGTAACAACAATATGTTTTGGGATTTTCAAAGAATTGGGTATACTGTGTGTGACCTGCATTACAATGCAAAATAGAAGCAATTTGCTTTGGCACAATGCAACAGAAATTTCATCAATAGTTCTGTGATAAATTCTTTCAAGCTCCATGCAGAAGTCTCCATAATGTTTTCTTTTGACTTCCATTCTTCAGTAACTTTGAGGTAAGGCTTTGAGATGGCCTACCTAATACTAGTAGTGTGCCATCTACAGATTTCTACTATTTTGTATTGTAGATCTTCATTGTGCTTGCAGTTTGTTTAGAGTTGTTATTGTGCACAAATATCAAGTTTTTGGCAATAACTTCTTTTCCTGAAGGTGTATGCATGATGAATCAAAATACTGGTCATACTTCTTAGAACTCATCTTTGATTTTGACCAGATCCCCTAGCTGAAATGAACTCGCAGGCTTTGATGGATTGCCAATATGCTTCACAGGCATCAATGCTTTTCTTACCATTACTTTTTTCTGACATTTGGGCATCTAGTGATGTGCAATGAACAAACAAACTAGTTCTTTTGTACTTGTTTTGGTATCTGAATGAACGTGCTGGTGCAGTGACATTAAAGAACAAATCTTTTCGAGGAATACGCAGTGCATGCTACATTTTATATTGCATTCCATGACAGTTTGGACCTATCATCTTAACTTCACTTAAATGGCTGCCATCTTTGGGAAATAACCTATCAGTATCAAAATAGTCATGATGACAGCTAGCCAATGACTGACTTGGTAGATGACACCAAGCACCTCCAATTAATCAGTTCACTCTGACTGAGTGACTATGACCATCGCAGTACGTACACTGACTGCCTGAATGAAACAGTATGCCCACTACTGATCTGGAGAACCATTGCAAGTTTGTTCACAAACTGCAGACAAGAGACTCATAGTACATACACTGAACTAGTTCACCGAAAAAATCAGTTTGCATACTGAACCAAGGAACAAATTGCATACAAGAGACTTGCAGTACATTGAATCTCAGTTCAGTGATGATATATGTATAGGAGATTGCATTAGAAAGTTTTATCATGATGTGTGCACTATTCTAAGGTTCTAATTGTACGATTTTTTTTTTCTATCTACTGATGAAATTTTATTTGTTGTCGGAGTTCAATAAATAGGATTATTATTATTATTATTATATGTGTAAATAAATTATTTTGTTCCGTGCTTTTTATATTGCTTACATTATTTGGTGGTTAAAGTTATTACACTGTTATGATACTTTTCTAGATTTTAAACTGGAATATAGCTTCTTGTTGTTTTTGAAGTGAATGAATCAGTGATTCAAAGATTCAAAGATTCAAATCATTTTGGTGAACTAAACAAAATGAATTGAATCAAATCAGGTCAGGTCAGGTTGGGGAGCATGCACTGGTACAGCGCATTGCTGCACCCATCACACGACGAAACAGCTCAGGATCCTGGTTAGCAACCCACCAGGCAGACACGAGGTCCAGTCCTACCCTCTGGAAACGACCCTCTATCTGTTGCAGTCAGGTTTTACATGGGCGTCCCCTTGGCTTGGTCCAGCCACTCGGGCCCTCAACAAGGAGGATCCTATGAGCCGGATCACAATAAAGATTTGGACCTTCGTCCTTTGGCATATATATCGGGAGTGCCACCCACCCCTTTCCAGTGACCTCATGCACTCCCCATGCTCTCCCAATCTGTCTACTGACTTCATAGGAAGAGTCAACAGAGACATGAATGTCACTGCCGAGGTAAGTAAACCTCTCGACATTTTTGGGATTACCTGGAGTGTAGAGTTTGCTTGAAAAAAAACACAAAATTTAAGTGAATTAAAGAAATATAGACAAATGCACATTTATTCACCTGTTATCTGAACACTCTTAATCCACTTCATTGTTATAGATCAATGGAGCATATGCCTTCTTTATTGGGTGCTGGGCAAGGACCAACAATTAATGGGAAAACATAGGAGGGTACACTCATGCCCCCATCAGCAATTCCTTATACAAGATGTTTCCAAATATACTAGTAAGACCATAGTGCTGGAATTAGCTGGTGTACCTAGTGAAAATCCATGAAGTCACAGGAAGAATATGCTAATACCAGATAGTTCTTTGACTGGTAATCTAGAGGGTCAAGTGAGCTCAGACGTTTGAAAAATAATATGCATTGTCAGAGACAAAGAGATGATAATTATTGAATTTAGAGAAATATAATAATAAAGGATGGCATTTTTGGTGATCTTAATTCATAAATAATGAATCAGGTTAGTTATATAAGTTTATAATGTAAAGTGGAGAACCAGTAATAATGTTATTGAGTTTTTGATGTAAACAAATTCAGTAAATCTACATCAGACAAAATTTCACCAAAAAAGTATGTTAATGTGCTTGCACTTTATGAGGAAGAAAAGTGAAAAAAAAAACATTTTAAACTAGCAGCAGTCATCAACTAGAATGTAAAATGTGCTCAGGTTTCTAAGGGAAAATGTTCAGTAACCCAGACAAGATGTTATTATTGTATATAATTTCTCAAACTGAAAAAGATGGACTTCATCAGTTTCCTTCAGGTGATAACAGGCAGCCTTTAGAAATAATAAGATAGGAGTGTTGAAAGTAAAACCAAAAGTATGTCAACCCTTAAGACTGTTTGGGAAGAGAGCAGCTGACAGTTTCCAAGTTGCAGGGCAAAGGTGTCAAGCTAAAACTGCTATCTTGAAAACGTCCTGGTGTTCAATTGAAGCAAACTGGAAAACATTTATGCCAAAGAAATAATCAGCTGCTGCCCAAGAGTTTCCCCCTATTTTTTGTGTAATATTAGTAGTAGTATTGGTAGTAGTAGTAGTAGTGGAAATAGTAGCAGCATGCAGCATCGCAGCCTGGTGTGTCTTTGGCGCGTCCTTTGTGGAGTTTGCACATTACTTGTATCGGTTTCCTCAATGTGCTCAAGTTTCCCACAGTCCAAGGACATTCTGGTTAGGTGGACTGGTGATGCTAAACTGGCCCCTGGTGTGTGTGTGGTGACCCTTTGATGGATTAGCACCCTAACCGGGTGCTGTTCTTGACTTTCACCCTGTATAAGCAGGTTAAATAAATGAATACAAAGCAGTAGCATTGCAGTAGTATTTGTCATGTGTGAAGGGTACAGTAAGATACATATATGCATGTTTATAAAACATAACTACAGCAGACTAATAGTCAGAAAAGTGTAAAAGCTGTATGTTTGTCATATTATTGTAGATTGGAAAGTGATTGAGCTAAACAGAGAACTTGAGTGAATGCAAGAGATTTTTAATATTTTTTTTCTTTAAAAGCAGAAGCAGGCATGTTTTTTCTAGGCTGCTTCTTCTTGATGTAGAATGAAAGAGTATGTTTCAAAATTATTATTTGTTTTACATATTGCAAAAGGTGTAACCTGTTTCAGGCTGTCGTGAATGTAAAGTGAGAATCAGCTTCACAGAAAACATTACTGCACATACTCACATTCACTCATGCTCAGTAAATTACAGTTGACAATTAACCTTATAAGAAGGGTATGTGAGGGCAACGGCCAGGAGAAACTTGAAACCCACAAGAAGAAAGTGCAAACTCACCACAAATGATGACTGTTTTAGGCATCAAACCCTGGTCTGTGGAACTATGAGGAAGTATTGTCAATCACACCTTCAGTCATGAAATATACACTAAAAAATGTGTGCAGTATTTACTCTCTGTGAGCAAGCAGTGGGACTTCACCTTGCTCTTATATCAGAAACTGTGCTTATTACATTGTTAAGTGTATTAAAACACACCCGTAGCCCCTCTCTATTACTTGCTGCACAAAGCTTCCTATAAACCCCTATCACTTTCCACTGTATGGTCTCATGATTTTCCTTCCCATACAACAATGTGCTGTTATTTTGTATTCAGGAATTTGAAAAATTCATCCAAAAACTCCATTCACCGGCACATTCAGTTCAAAATTATACATTATGTAACCCCCCCCCCCCCCCCCATAAGCTCCATTTAATGGGCTTGTCTCCAGGTCCACTTTGTCATCTCTGCTCTATAAACGCTCCTGGCACTTTCATTCACATGTTCTGGCATTCACCCTCAGTTGCTTCTCTTTTGGTCCTATGTGCCAAAAACTTTCTCCTCAATTCTGTCTGTGCATGTTCCCTTGTTTCCTCATGTTCTTCTTTTCTTGGATTTCTCCTCTCTCTCCTTTTCTGTACTGCAGCAGAATGTAATCACTCTACCAACGATTGCTGTTCTACTGTTGCTGGCCTCTCGCTGCAGATCACCTGACTGTTATTACTTCGTCTCATTGGAAGGAATCATTCTTTAACTTAGTTCTCTTGGAACATTCTGCTTTGCAGATTAACAACTCATCTAGCTCTACGGTTCAGACATGGCTTAGTGCTGTTCAGTTGATCAGGAGCCGGGGTGGCCCCATGATGCAGTATTCTCCTCTACCTGCTGGCCAAATTTAGTACTTCTGTCCATTTTATTTATTTTTTGGTTCCTTCAAGTAGGGTTCGCCACTTCTCAAGGCTGGTGGAGGTGGGATGGGGGATTGTTTGGTATTTTTGGTGTTTCCTTTTTTCTCTGTTATTAAGATAAAAAAATGTGTTCTTATTTTCTGATATGTATGAATTAAATATATGTTTAATAAAAAACACCTAACTGAACCACAAAATAATACCTGTCCTTATACATAATTCAAGAGAGGCAATTATATCACAATTATGGATCATTAATTAATAATAATAAGAATCAATTATTTAATATTGAATATCTATAAATTCCTGATCTTGCAATTGCCTCTGTTGCATTTCTGACTGTTGCATTACAATATGCCTTTTCCAGAAATTTATTGATAAATTTAGAAAAAAAACAGCATGTTATTTAGTAAAATACTCTATCTATCTATCTATCTATCTATCTATCTATCTATCTATCTATCTATCTATCTATCTATCTATCTATCTATCTATCTATCAAGAAAGAGAGTTGGAATAAATATATACACACTCACATAAATATGTTGTAACATTTTAATTTAAGGAATAGATGAACAAACTGAAAACTATGTGGAAAAAAAAATAACAGTAACTCTGTGTCCTTCTGTCCCCAGCAAAACCTAAAGAAGTGATGGCTTTCTTCTGCCAGAAGGGCACAGTTCTGTCATATTCTGCAGCTGAATGGATGCACTGTGCCTCCAGGCGGAATGAAGCCAATGTAATAGTACAGATAATGTAATTAACCCTTTAAGACCCAATAGTTTATGCAAGGACTAATAACTTTCCAGGGAGGGCTTTTTATCAAAAAACCATTGATGCAGTTCACTGATGTAGAAATTTATATCTGGAATTTTTATATTTAAAAATGGAACCCATTCTTGTAGTCTAATTAATAAGAAGGGAAGCGATCCTTTTTATTTTTTATTTCCTATCACCACATCTGAAAATTCAATTATTTTAGACAATTTAACAACTTTCGAAAAAATGGTTCATTTATTGTTACCTGAACCATTTGTGCTAAATAGCCTGCCTACTTTCTACTTGACTGATTAATTCTCAGCAGCTTCTTGTACTCTCATTTCGAGGGGTCACCGATCCAAACGAGCGGTTGCTCTCTCATGGCCCAGTGCATCAAAAGGATTCCCTTAAAGGATCTTTAAACTGGAAACTATTTGTAATAGAATATATAAAAGATATGATATAGAAAGTATAAATTATTTTTTTTCAAAGAAATGTAATATCAAGTGACAGAAAGAAAAAGTACATAACAACAATATTGACATCATGTGTGGATAACTAAAGTTTTTTTTTTTTATTTTTCAAAGATCTTTGCTTTATCAATGTGATCTGTCTTTTAGTTTAAACTACAATTAAAATAATATATTTAAATTATTATTTATATATTTATTTTTTAATTTAATTTTTAATTGAGTCACTTGCATCCAACAATGTCAATAAATAAATACATTAATGATAAACTACAAAGACTTAGTTACATAAAATTATTAATTGATAAATTATTAATTTAATTATTTTACTGTGGTGGAAAACAATGTTTGAAAGACTAAGTAATTAAGTTGTTTCTTTTGAATGTACAGTGACATTTAATGCATTAAATGGTTTATATTCAAAATACAAATTTGTTAATTCTGTAAGTTTGTTGACTCAAAACAAAATTAATGCTATCTTGTTAGTAATTAGAAAGGCCATGAAATATTTTGTGCTTTTGCAACAGAATAGCAAATGATTAAGACTTTGCTACTTTATTTTTGTATTTATATTCTTTTGTGCTTCCATATATAAATTGCTACTAGTTAAGGTTCGGGAGTGAAATGTATCTTGATAGGATTATGGCAGTGAGAGAATTTCTTAGACACATGGCAACTTTGACAGTAATGCTTAAAAATGGCTGTTTCTGCAAATAGATATAGTAATGTGATAAAAGAACATGGTACAAGCACAAGCCCTTCCCATAGGCTCACCACCTGTAGGAGGGGCCAAGGTGGTCGGGTGCAGTGTGAGTTGGGTGGTGGCCGAAGGCGGGGACTTTGGCGGTCCAATCCTCGGCTACAGAAGCTGGCTCTTGGGACGTGGAATGTTACCTCTCTGAAGGGGAAGGAGCCTGAGCTAGTGCGTGAGGTTGAGAGGTTCTGGCTAGATATAGTCGGGCTCACCTCGACGCACAGCTTGGAATTCAGGAACCAATCTCCTTGAGAGGGGCTGGACTCTCTACCACTCTGGAGTTGCCCCCGGTGAGAGGCGCCGAGCGGGTGTGGGCATACTTATTGCCCACCGACTTGGAGCTTGTTCATTGGGGTTTACCCCTGTGGACGAGAGGGTAGCCTCCCTCCGCTTTCAGGTGGGGGGACAGGTCCTAACTGTTGTTAGTGCATATGCACCGAACAGCAGTTTGGAGGACCCACCCTTTTTGGAGTCCCTGGAGGGGGTGCTAGAGTGCATACCTTCTGGGTATTCCCTCGTTCTGCTGGGAGACTTGCTCACGTGGGCAATGACAGTGAGACCTGGAAGTGTGTGATTGGGAGGAATGGCCCCCCCGATCTGAACCTGAGCGGTGTTTTGTTATTGGACTTCTGTACTCGTCATGGATTGTCCATAACGAACAACATGTTCAAGCATAGGGGTGTTCATATGTGCACTTGGCACCAGAACACCCTAGGCCTCAGTTCAATGATCGACTTTGTGGTCGTGTCGTCGGACTTGCGGCCACATGTCTTGGACACTCAGGTGAAGAGAGGGGTGGAGCTGTTAACTGATCACCACCTGGTGGTGAGTTGGCTTCGATGGTGGGGGAGGATGCCGGTCAGACCTGGTAGGCCCAAATGTGTTGTGAGGGTCTGCTGGGAACGTCTGGCAGAGTCCCCTGTCAGAAGTAGCTTCAACTGCCATGTCCGGCAGAACTTCGACCATGTCCCGAGGGAGGTGGGGGACATTGAGTCCGAATGGGCCATGTTCCGTGCCTCAATTGTTGACGCGGCTGACTGGAGCTGTGGCCGTAAGGTGGTCGGTGCCTGTCGTGGCGGCAATCCCCGAACCCGTTGGTGGACACTGGCAGTTAGGGATGCCATCAAGCTGAAGAAGGAGTCCTACAGGACTACAGCAAACTCAAAAACAGAGCTGAAGGTCAAAATATTCCAATAAGTCACCATAACCACAAAGCACAGCAAAAAATAGAGAACTCACCAAAAACTTCCTAGTGCGTTCAAAATAAACCGCCAGGATCTGGGGGAAGACCCTCCATATTTATAAAGCAGAGGGCAGTTCCTGGCTATAATTGGCAGGTGGTCCTGCCACTTGGGGAACCACCCACAAAACACATGGAAGATTACAAAGGCAGCTTTTAGTCATGATCAAAGAATAATACACGCAATAAACAAAAGAAACATTAATATAAACAATTGGCATAAAAATGGACAAAACAGACAAGAAACTTCGAACCTCAGCAAGGGAAGAAACCCTGGCTGAAACGTGACAATTTAAAGTAATAGCTTGAAAGAACAAAACTGTCTTTCAAGGGAAGGCCATTCAGTACCTCAAGCTCATCTGGTTAGTTAAAAGCTAAACTGTCCAAATATCTAATCTTTAGGATGATCTTCTTTTATAAATTGTCAAGGTTTGAACATTAACAAGAGTACATGACTTTGCAGCGGTATCATTAAATACACCATCTACTGTTTTTTTGAAGAAATTCTATTGAATGTATTTTCCAATGCTTTGTAAAGTTCAAAGATCTAGATTGGGCACCGACTAGGCCTTCTCTACTTAAAACAGAAGGCTTTTAATTCCCTTATACCAGTGGTTCCCAAACATTTTCTGTTCACGATGTACTTAATGTTTCAAGATTTTTCCAGGGTGCTCCAAGTTAAACCATAGTATAGTTTATAGTTCTATAACACATACCTGACAGTTGGCGCAATTAGTTATAAAAAATTAAAACGCGAATTATCACAACTGTTTAGAATAGTTTTTAATCAGTTTTTCTCTGAAGTGCACCACATGGTTGAAAAAAGGACAGTTTTCTGAATTAGTTGACTATGATGATTGACCAGTTCAAATGAAATATTTGTTGATGTTTTCATACATTGTAATTTATTCAATTCAAAGTAATTTATATTCTTTTCACACTTTTCACACTTTATATTCTTTTCACACTTAAATACACTTCCAACTATGATGAGTGACCAGTTCAAATTAAATATTTGATGATGTTTTCATACGTTGTAATTTATTCAATTCAAAGTAATTTATATTTTTTTCACACTTAAATACACTTCCATTCATTTGTGGTGCATCCTCTTCATTTTCAGCCTAAGTTTAATAAAAATGTATGCATTTTTAGGAGAATAACAACAACTTTTAAAAACTACAGTGCTTTGATCACAACACCATATGGAGGGGATTCAATCCTCAATAAATAAGAACACAGACACAGCAATTAATATACGAGTACGAACAACAACTAGAAAATACAAATTTTGACCATGTGACTTGTTTTACGCACATTGATTGGCCTTATACTATCAGACTAGGACATGCCCTGTAGTCCGAGAATTTGCTTGCATAGAATCTGGAGATGTTACAAAGGAGCAGATACCGGTCCTGCTGATGGGTTAAGGACCTTCTACAGCTCTGTCCAGCTCTCCTAGAGTAACTGCCTGTCTCCTGGAATCTCCTCCATGCCCTTGAGACTGTGCTGGGAGACACGACAAACCTTCTGGCAATGGCATGTATTGATGTGCCATCCTGGAGAAGTTGGACTACCTGTGCAACCTCTGTAGGGTCCAGGTATCACCTCATGCTACTGGTAGTGACACTGACCGTAGCCAAATGCAAAACTAGTGAAAAACAGTCAGGAAAGATGAGGAGGGAAAAATGTCAGTGGCCTCCACCTGTTAAACCATTCCTGTTCTGGGGGGTCATCTCTTTGTTGCCCCTCTAGTACACCTATTGTTAATTTCATTAACACCAAAGCAGCTGAAACTGAATAACAACTCCCTCTGCTACTTAACTGACCAGATCAATATCCTAGAAGTTTCATTGACTTGATCCTAT
Source organism: Erpetoichthys calabaricus (assembly GCF_900747795.2). Taxonomy (NCBI): domain Eukaryota; kingdom Metazoa; phylum Chordata; class Cladistia; order Polypteriformes; family Polypteridae; genus Erpetoichthys; species Erpetoichthys calabaricus. Next base: position 158,658,101 of record NC_041396.2, on the reverse strand, counting down.
ACTCTGATTAAAAAGTGTTCCTTTCATTTTTTTAAGCAGTAGGGGAGCAAGCCCCCCTGGCACCTTCGGCGCCCAACCCCCCCTGCGTCTTTGCCACCCAACCCCCAGTTGCAGCCAGTCTGCCGCTCGCGTTGTGAAAAAGGGGGCTGAACACACCCCAAGGAGATGCGGTCGCTCCTCCGAAACCCCCTCTTAAACAGTGATACAATGGGAAACAAATACAGTTTCTTTTTTACCTCCTCTTTGTTCGATCATCTGCTGGCTTGCTACTGCTGCTGCTGCTGCTGTTGTGCCACATGATTTGCATCTCGCGCTGCGTTTTGAACATTTAGAAACCTGTACAGCAGCTGTCCTACTCTTTGACTTTTATTTCCGGCCCCGAGCGTGGTTAAATCTCTTGGCACTTTTGGTTAAGTCTCATCTCGCGGGACATGAGTTCTTGATATTTTTTAGTTTATAATTTAAAAACGGAATAAGAATCTGAAATTCTAACAACATCACATTAAAATTTGATAAATTTTGAAAAGAATCATACCAAACATCTATGTTTAGGTTTTAACATAAGCCTGATTTAAAGCGTGACAAAAAACGTGACATAAAAACATCACATAAAATCGTTGCACTTTTAGGCTTAGGATTTTATATATATTGAGTAGATATATAATGTATATATATAAAAAATCATATACAATCTATACTTCAGGTTTTATATATTTATAAACCCGGTTTATGAAAACAGCATTTGAATTCTTTTGATTGACTAGCAACCTTACAATTGTGGGTAGAAACTGTTCCTGAATCTCCTGGTGTGAAGTCCAATAGTTCTGTACCATTTGACAGAAGGAAGCAGTGAGGAAAGTGATTATGCATAATGTCTGAAATCTTTAACAATGCAGTTTGACTTTCTAATGCAGGAAGTGTCATATACAGTATGTCCTGAACAGAAGTGCCAGTAATATTCTGTACTGCCTTCACCACCTTCTGCAGTGCTTTACAATCTTGAGTTGGGCAGGTGCTGCACCAATATATGATGGACCCCGACATTAAGGGAGATAATGTTGCCCTGGCACCACTGAGTCAACAGGTAACCCTTTTCTCTGTAAGCTGTTTTATTATTGTTGGTTATTATTAATGGTGGTGGAATTTGAGCTGTGTCTGGCCACACAGTTCAAGGTGAACAAGGGAGTTCAGCACACCACTGTTGAAAGTACTGCAAGTCCTCAGCTCAGAGTTGTGAGAAGATGGATTCTATTCTAGAAGGTTTAGGGCGCAAAGCAGGAACAAATTCAGGATAAGCAGTCATCCATCATAGACCAGACTCAGAAATCAACTGTGTCATTCATAAATTGCCAATTTAAAGGTGCCAAACACATGACTTCGTATTTAGGAGGAAAACTGGTGTAAACTGAAAAACAAACATGGGCACAGAGAGAATGTACAAGCCTCACAATTTAGTGAGCTGGGATTTGAGCCCATTCTGAACCAGAGCTTGCCTCTGAATCAATATCTTATAGCATTTTACAATCCCAATGTCTTTCCATACATTATACAATAAGTTCAAGGCATAATGGTTAAGGCTTAGGACTTCAAACACTGAGTTTGTGGGTTCATATCCCACTTCAAACACCATGTGACCATGAGCAAGTCACTTCACTTGTTCATACTCCAACTGGAAAAACACATGAAATGTAATCAATTGTATCTCAAATGTTGTAAGTCGCCTTGGATAGAGGCACCAGACTAAAAAGTAAACAATAATAAAAGGGTCACAGAAGCTGGATCTTTTCCTGACAGCAGTGGGAGCAAGTTGGGGTTCAAACAAGTCTTTGGGTGCGCCCACACATAACATCACAGTCATTCACGTTATATGAGGGACGTTCAAAAGGTTTCTGCAATTTTTTTAACTCTATTTATTAGGAATTTAAAAAACAAATTACAACATTTTTCTACATAGTCACCTTCATTTGCGATGCAATTTTCCCAGCATCGTACCAACTTTTTTCTATTTATTAGGAATTTAAAAAACAAATTACATCACTGTTCCACATAGTCACCTCCGTTTGCGATGCATTTTTCCCAGGGTCGTAATAACTTTTTAATGCCCAATTACTACTTCTCCTACCTTCACTGTGTCCAACGAAAATATAAAAGTGTGGAAACTTTTTGAAAATTCCAAATACTTAATTAACACCTTAATATAATCACATGATGTGTGAGTAAAGGTACAAAAACTGGGGAAGATACCCACACAAACCTGGTGAAAATCTACAAACTCCACACAGGTCGTGTCCAGGACAGAATTTGAACACAGTAACCAGTATGATAATCCAAATGTAAAAAAGGCAAAAAATTATATGAAAACCATCATAAAGAATCATTTAGTCAAATCTCCAGTTTATCACTCAAGAGCCTTAACTACGGGAAAGTCCTCTCTCAACCAATCAGTGCTAGCATAACAGGCCATTTCACTTTTTAGCTCAATTTCATGTTTTTATCTGCTTTGTTATTATTAATGACTCTGTCTTGCTAAATGAATTATTGATGCTTTTTAAGTGATTAAATGGAGGATGGGGAGGAGGCTTTTTATAGCTTTAAGCACAATAGCTCTACTAACAAAGCTAAAAGTGCAGATGAGGCAGCAGGTGAGTTCAGTTACACTTTCAACAATTTTGGAGGACGGCAAATAGCCTGCAAACCATTCATCTTGCTTTTTCTTTTATGTTACATCTCTTAGTGAGAACAGCAGTGACCCTCACATTATTTTTATAAATATTTATTACTCACAAAGAAGAAGTTGTGGCCTAGTGCACCATAAATTTCTGGTATAATTTGTATTGTCGACTTCCTGTGTGGCTTGAAATGAGTCTTATTAAAATCATCAAAAAGTTTATTGTCAGAGGGTCTCCCATTAGGATACAATTAGCCATAGAACTGACCTGATAATTATTCTTCAACATGATGATTTCTTTTTTTTTTTTTTTTTCATTTTTTGTAATGGCGTAATTGAGTGTATCAGACAGTATTGTTTTATTCATAAAGATCTTTCTAAAAGGTTGCAGTACATTGGGAGCTGGAAGGAGAACTACAGTAAGACAGAACTGATAAAAAAAGTTAATTGTTGAGTAAGAACATAATAAAGCAGTTTAAATGGGGAAAGTAGACAGCCATCAAGCAACAGAGACCTATGAATCTTTAGTAGTCAAAGCTGATCCTATGTGAAAAGAAATCCAGATTTAGAAGTGCTGGTGTTAATCTCTGTGTTTCTTCTTAGAGTTGCGTGTGTGTGAGCCATAAATTGCTGGTGTCTGAAAAGAAGATCAAAATAATAGATGGTCATATATTGTTGTTTGGCATCAGTTGTACAATGACACAATAAAGCACCTCAGGCGATGCACTGTTATCTATATATAGATGTGTGCATTTCTTTCATTCAATTAGAATATACTTTCTGTATTTATGAAACATCTGCTGCTACAAGAAAAAAAATTCAAACAAATTAATATTGAAAAACAATTACAGCATGTTGGGCTTCAAGAAAAAGCATAAGTTAAATATTTTCTTCATTTATTAATATGCCACAAATGCCTTAAAATATTATTTTAATTCTCAAGTAAATAAACTTTTGATAAACTTTTTCTAAAAGGTGCACAAAAAATGTTTTAAAAATATAGCTTGTAATCACTAAGATTCTGGTTTATTTCTGCAAGAAATGTGTTTTGCACAAGTGTCTTTAACTGCACGGCTGGAAATTAAATAGGAGATGTTACATTTTTTTTTTTGTTGTATTATGTCTCCATCAAAGTAAAATTAATGATTCAACTTATACTCTCTTTGATATTTCTTTGCTTGGTTCTTGAATATAGATGAAGTATAATTTAAAGAGTTCCTCCATCCCCATAATTAGTTGATTTTTTTTCTTCCTATCCTTATTTTCATTTTGCTCCAAATAATCTTTGGAATTTTTTTGTAAAAAAAAAGTTTTTGCTTTAACCATACCCAAGGCCATACTGCATGAAAACAGCTCAGTTTTGTTTGATCTCTGAGGCTGAGCAATGTACAGTTTTGATAATAACTGGAGTGGGTACCGCCTGGGAATTTAGGGTGCTAAAGAACAAAGTAGGAAATCTGAGTACAGTATAAGAAACTGTAATGCACTTTTGCACAGCGTAGTTTAGCAAGTGTCCATACTGTACATTTTGTATGGGTCAATGATGGTGCTGAAATATAAAAAATAATTCTTTATCCTCAAACTGATGACTGGGAGCTGAAACTATATCTGAACACATAAAAAGTAGCTAATATATATGTAGAGTATTTAACCAATCCAAATAAAATCAAGATACTGTATGTTGTTTTCATATACACAGGCTGGTGCATGAAAACGTAGCCCCACACAAGGTAGGGATTCCCATCTCAATTTTAGTAGCTGCACACATAGGCAGGAGAAGCTAGCATAAAGGTTTTATTAGATCTATTACAGTATCTGTGTGCTTGTCAGAGAGGAGATCCATCCATCCATCCATTTTCTAACCCGCTGAATCCGAACACAGGGTCACAGGGGTCTGCTGGAGCCAATCCAAGCCAACACAAGGCGCAAGGCAGGAACCAATCCTGGGCAGGGCGCCAGCCCACCATAGAGAGAGGAGATATGTCCTATTAATTGGAACAGCAGATTTCAATTTTGGAGCTGTATGTTTGTTCAGGCTATTTCAGTTTGACACAGTCTGGTCTCTTAGAACAATATCCCATTGTGAGTGCTCCTGTAAAATGCACAGTTCAGCAATTCATGAAAAAGCAGTGTGCTACTTGTTTTGTGACCAATGCATCGAAACCAAACAAACCTTCCATGAATCCCATGGGTGGTCATCGACATTGTGGATCATAGACCTCATACTGGACTGGACGACAACTACTGGACGACAGATGAACTGAGATGTGTTTTATATGATCATGTTACAGTGCATGGAACTTTGAACTGCTGCCGGTAGGGACAATGTTCAGCACAACCTTTAAAAGATCAGTCGATTATTAACATTCTTTAATTTTTTTTTTGGTATGTGCTACACTGCATCAATAGCAACTTCTAATAATAATAAAATAACAAAATAACTTTTCAGGTGTAATATAATATTTGGTTTTCTTTTATTAATAAAACTCTAAATGACATTAAAACGAAGACAAAAATACTTTTTTTGTGTGCAAAACTATATAATGTTTGGAACAAAGACACATTTTGCTCTGATTTACCTTTTTGCACCACAGTTTAAAATTTCAAATCAAACGATTCAGGTATGATTAAGAGCAAATTGCAGACTTTAATTTAAGGGTTTATGCATACACGTTTTCCACATGTCTACAAAATATACATAGCAGTACCATTAGTGTTAACATAATTTTGACTCACCTTGTACTTCGGCATCTCTAATAACAACAGTTGTCTAAATGGAAAATGTATAAAAATGTATGTCATCTGTAATATATCTGCTAAATCTGTGAAATCATATTTGATGGAGGGATCCATCAGTGTGCCACCGTAACTTGGAACAATATTAAAGGAAATAATGTAAAACACTTAAGGAGGGAAGATGAAAGAGTCACTATAAAGTTTTAACTCCACTCTTTCTCTTTTTTTTGTGGCTGCACTGCCCCATCACATGTTAGTCTGTTGTCCCATCTCAACCCCTCACGCTAAGCTTGTACTGCAAAGCATCCAACAAACCCTTCTTACCCACATGCAAACGGCTCTTATTTAACCCGTGTGAACTCATCTTCTAAAATGTGGACTTTTCTGTCCCTATCCCTTGAGATGCTCATGTTCATTGGGCCCCTGGCAACTTTTTGTTTTGTTGCTGACCTAAATGAAAATCATTATAAATGCAAAATAATAATATACTGGTTAAGAGAATTAGGTGACATGCAGCGGAATGAGATGGAACAAACAATTCACAATAGTGATCCATCAACATCAAATATACTGTTCACATTTGGGTGAAAATGGGTTAGCATCTCAATGCTGCACGTTCCCTTGTTGATTACGTACCTAATGGTTAGAGAGTTAATGTGGGACCAGCTTAACCCTAGGTATATTTTGGTTATAAATTGAGAACACCCTGTATACCAGAACACACTCAAAGGATTACCAGTTTATTTTTAAATGTAAATGCCTTGATCATTAGTTGATTGACAATAGTTTAAAAAAATACAAGTGAATACAGTGAATTTTACTCTTCTCAATTTGGCTTTCCCTTGCACTTTAGACTGCTGGGATGTGAACTGGATTAAGTTGGTTCATTAATGGTGGACTGGATGGATGGATGAATCTGATGAATGTCTTATAGAAAAACCATGCAGATGTGGAGTAAAAAGGTAATCTCCATACAGTAACTAAATGATCCTCTTTTTTAAATATATATGGACAAAAATTGACATTTTCCAAGATGCAAAAACTTACTTTTTATTTCATACTTTTTTCAGTTTGTTTACTAGTACTGCCATTAGTGGAGCTATCCATTGTATGGGGCTGGCAGAGTTTCCATTTGTTTTTTGTATCAGGTAAGAATTTGGCCCTGCAGTTTTAAAAGTTTTGTTATGAAATACATATATATATATATATATATATATATATATATATATATATATATATATATACATATATATATATATATATATATATATATATATATATATATATATATATATATACTAGCAAAATACCCGTGCTTCGCAGCGGAGAAGTAGTGTGTTAAAGAGGTTATGTAAACATATATATACATATACATATATACAGTAATCCCTCCTCCATCGCGGGGGTTGCGTTCCAGAGCCACCTGCGAAATAAGAAAATCCGCGAAGTAGAAACCATGTTTATATGGTTATTTTTATATTGTCATGCTTGGGTCACAGATTTGCGCAGAAACACAGGAGGTTGTAGAGAGACAGGAACGTTATTCAAACACTGCAAACAAACATTTGTCTCTTTTTCAAAAGTTTAAACTGTGCTCCAGGACAAGACAGAGATGACAGTTCTGTCTCACAATTAAAAGAATGCAAACATATCTTCCTCTTCAAAGGAAACAGAGAGGAAAGCAAACAAATCAATAGGGCTGTTTGGCTTTAAGTATGCGAAGCACCGCCGGTACAAAGCTGTTGAAGGCGGCAGCTCACACCCCCTCCGTCAGGAGCAGAGAGAGAGAAACAAAGTCAAAAATCAATACGTGCCCTTTGAGCTTTTAAGTATGCGAAGCACCGTGCAGCATACTTAAAAGCTGCACACAGAAGGTAGCAACGTGAAGATAATCTTTCAGCATTTTTAGACGAGCGTCCGTATCGTCTAGGTGTGCGAACAGCCCCCCTGCTCACACCTCCTACGTCAGGATCACAGATAGTCAGCGCAAGAGAGAGAGAAAGAAAAGTAAGTTGGGTAGCTTCTCAGCCATCTGCCAATAGCGTCCTTTGTATGAAATCAACTGGGCAAACCAACTGAGGAAGCATGTACCAGAAATTAAAAGACCCATTGTCCTCAGAAATCCGTGAACCAGCAAAAAATCCGCGATATATATTTAAATATGCTTACATATAAAATCCGCGATAGAGTGAAGCCGCGAAAGGCGAAGCGCGATATAGCGAGGGATCACTGTACATATATATACATATCTACATATTCACATATCTACATATACATATATATATATACATATATACATCCACATATATACATATCTACATATACTGTACATATATATACGTATATATACATATATATATATACATATACACATCCACATATATATATATATATATATATATATATATATATATATATATATACACATATCAACATATATATACACACATACATATACACACATACATACACACACACATACACATATATACATAGTGCGTTGTAACACGGGCTGTGATTGTTACATGGGAGGGAGACGACAAATCACAGCTTCCCGCTTTCTAATCGGGCCTGTGATTGGTGCTTTGACGGATGCCCAGATCCCACAGTATCTCCCCTTAGGAGAGGTGTTAGGCAAGTGTAACTGAATAGCGGTGCTGCAAGTTTAGCTTTACACCTGTTTTTAAGGCTTATTGACTGAAAGGGGCTTTGCTACAGGATACACCCTCCACAAGTTAAGGAAGTAAAAATAAAGGTATATATTTCTGTTTTATTTAAACCTTTTAAGTTTGTATGGTGGCGCAGTGAAAGGTTCCAGTTAGGAGACTCGGGTTCGCTTCCCTGCGTGGAGTTTGAATGTTCTCCCCGTGGCTGTCTGGGTTTCCTCCAGGTACTCCGGTTTCATCCCACAGTCCAAAGACATGCAGGTTAGGTGCATTAGCAATTCTAAATTGTCCGTGGTGTGTGGGTGTGTGTGGGTGTGTGCGCCCTGCGGTGGGCTGGCACCTTGCCCGGGGTTTGTTTCCTGCCTTGTGCCCTGTGTTGGCAGGGATTGGCTCTTGTATTTAGGATATAACGGGTTGGATAATGGATGGATGGACATTTGTATGCATAGCCCCATTTGCCCGTTTTCATTTTATTTTCTTTCTTAAGTAATATTTCAGCAAACCCGGAGCTTGTCAGTTCAAATCCTGGTACTGACACCACTGTGTGACCCTGAGGAAGTCACTTCACCTGCCTGCGCTGCAAAAAACAAAAGTAATGTAACAAATTGTACCTCAGATGTTGCAAGTTGCTGGAATAAAGGCATAAGTCAAATAGATAAATATGTATTATACACATAGGAACTATTCATTTATTTTCAGTTAAGTCATCTGCAGCAAACCTTTATAAATGAGGGTTTCTCATTTTTAGATAGTGCAAACTGTTTCTTCTTCATTGAGGTTTTCTCTTGGAGAGCTTTTTTCATTTCATTGAAAATTAAAGCAGCAGCTGCCAAAATATGTAGCTTTCTTATTAATTTTTCAACATTGTGTAAAATAACTTTATAAACTAACATAAAAGGTTTAACTACTGGTTATCCTTTTACACTAAAATATTACTAAAGAGATACAAAAAAAGTAAAATGCATATGTTGTTTTTCTTTATGGAGATTAAATATTACTGAAGAAAGAAAAAAAAAAACTAAAACAGCCAAATGGGGCTATGCATATGAACTTAAAAGGTTTAAATAAAACAGAAATATATACGTTTATTTTTACTTCCTTAACTTGTGGAGGGTGTATCCTGTAGCAAAGCCGTAAGTTTTTTCGTGAAAGCCCGTTTCAGTCAATAAGTCTTAAAAACAGGTGTAAAGATATTGACAATAAGCTACGCAAACCCACCAAGACATGGAATCGTTTAAATCAAGGCGCGAGTCGAAAAACACCATCCCATACCATTAGTTAACGTTTAACATATTTCTATATGTATTGTAAGCATACAATACAACTGATAATATGTTGTGCTTATTTATCTGGTGTACCGACATTTTTGCGCTTTTAACGGCTGAAATCTAACGTGGTTTGTGCCCTTCAGAATGAAAACAGTTTGCATTTACCTTTTTAATAAAAGGCGAGCTTTTAAGCCTGAGAAATCACCCCGTAAATGCACACGTTTGGCGCTCCAAGACATTAACATTGTTGTTTTTAAGCCATTTTTAAGCCATGTGACACTTGGTGTTTGTGGTCATTGCCTTGCTGGAAAGGCACAGATTTTTTGTAGGCTGCATCAGGATCTCCATCAGGAGTTACCTATATTTTGCTGAATTCATTTTCACCTCCACTCTTACAAGCCTTCTAGTTCCTGCTGCAGGGAAGTATTACTACAACATGATGCTGCCACCATTCTTCACAGAGGTGATGGTATGTTTTTAAATAATGGGTTATGTTTGGGTTCAACCAAACATGGAGTTTAGTCTGATGGCCATAAAGCTCAAATTTGGGCTAATCAGGCTGTAGGACCATCTTTCAGCTGACTTCAGAGTCTTGTTGTTGTTTTTTTTAACAGAGGCTGTTTGATACTCTGAAATGAAGCAGAGACTAGTGAAAAACCCAGGCAACAGTTTTTGTATGCTCAGTCTCTCCAGTCTAAGCCACTGTAGCTTGTAACTCCTTATCAGTGCTTATAAGAGTTATCAGTGCTCTCTTAGTGGCATCCCTTACTAATTTCTTCTATTGCACAATCACTCAGTTTTTTAAGACAGACTGCTTTGGGCAGATTTACAACTGCAGCATATCATTTCCATTTCTTAATTGACTGATTTAACTGAACTTCAATTGATATTTAATGACTTGGATATTTTCTTGTCTCAATCCCCTGATTTTTCAACCATCTTTTCACTGAGTTGCTTGGAGTGTTCTTTTGACTTCATTGCATTGGGTAGGCCACATTCCAGACCCAATAATCTAAAACCCTTTGACTACATATATGTGATGTCCGTTAAATAAATTATGTGACTTTTAAAACTATGTAACTGACGGCATCAGTGCTAATTTAGGTATGCCTTATTAAAGGGGGTGAATACTTCTGTGATCAATCGATTTGTGTTTTATATTTTTGGTAATTTAAAACAATTTAACAAAATTTGCTTGCACTTCGACATTATAAAGTGTTTTTCTGTTGATCAGTGCCAATAAAGCCTAATTAAATCCAGAGTAATTCAATGTTATATTAAGAAAAAATGTGAAAACTATTTTTATAGGCATGGTGTATAGGGCAGATTGATGTGTCAGTATCATTGGCATGGCTTACTTAAATGTGTGTTCTATACCCAAAGAGAAAATAGCTTTTTAATACACTTATTGCACTAATCTCAGAACAAACAAGAGAATAGCAATAATAAAATTAAAGGAACATTAATGCAACAGTAATAATGAGGGTACAAGATTTACAGTAAGGTTATCTTTAACAGAATGCAAAATACTATTCCATCTATACTCAAACCCACTTAAAGTATTGTGGGCAGCACTGGAGACAAAGTATAAACCAGGCCAGAACAGGACACCAATTCCAAGGCAAACTCACACACACATACACACATAGATCATACAGGGTCAGTTTGGAGTTGACACATATTTAAAATGTGGAAGGAAACTGCACTACCTGTAAAAATCCAGATAAGAACACCCCGTCTCCACATAGTAAGAACCAGGCTATAATATAAATCCAACTTTTCTACATTAGAAAGAAAAAAAATCAACAAAGATTCAGTACCAGTTAACATTAGGTAACTGGCGAGTTCAGAGTACTTACAGCTGAACACTGTTTGTCCTACAAAAGATGTATGCTAACGGAGATTTCTTAATTATTAAATTATTGAACTGTCAGATAGCTTGGGTGAAATACATTCTCTGAATCTTCTCTCTTTTAACCTTAATTTGTAATCTTTACAAATCCTACTACACTAAATTAAAAATGATTCAGAGCATTCTGTGGAAATCCAGAGATTGAATTGGGCTACTGCCAAAACCAGCATTGCACTGCAAGATCATTAAAATAAACCAGTCCAAGTGTAGAAGAGAATAGAAAGGACTAGCTTTATAAGTGCTTAACACTGGATGGCAATTGTACAACAAAAATGGCACCACTACAAAATGTCACAGTTCCAGCAGATATGAAAATATCATTCCAGGGAATATTTCAAAAGTTTAGTTCATCCCCCTAATTGTTTTGTAGTAGTTGAGAAGAATGAACCAACACAAAGCACCATCAGTCAAAATCTCACTGGATGCTAGCCAAACTCCACTGTTACTATATATTAATAAAGATAACTGAATCACTTTAACAGCAAACATGCTTCATACTTACTTATCCATGGTAGGCTCCATCATTTGTGGGTATAAAACAGATCGGTCATCTCCAGTGTTGATGGAGTTCAGCATTAGTTAATATGACCAAAAGAACTACAATTTTCATTGCTGCTAATGAACAGATTCTCAATCCAGAGTATTCATCTCATTTTTATAACTGTTGGTTTCCTGCAAGTATTATGAGACACCTTAGACTACTGTGACTCTTTCTGGGTAACTCATTATGAGTGGAAGCCGTGGAACAGCTTCAGGCTGATGTTTCTATCTTCGGCCTGTTTCACTGCCTAATGTTTCAGTGATTGCCTCTTACAACAGGAAAGTTGGTGAGGATTGAGTCATGGCGATCTCCAGTTAAAGTCTTGCTTACAACATGACTCTTTAATCTATATACTCTTATTTAGGATAATATCACCATTTTCAGCCACTATACAGTTAATAAATAAATCACCTAACCTGCTGAGATACAAATTTTCTCTTATGCTTTGTTTTTTTCAGTGTTACTGTGTCTACTGGAATTAGTTTGTTGGTAGATTATATTAACTATGATGGATGATGAAGTGAAGATTTACTTTGTTATTTGATTGCAATGTAATTCACTTCAAAAAAGGCCCTGAAGTAAATGATAGTCACCATTTATCTGATGTTTGTGCTCAATTCTATATGTAAGATCTTCAGAACTAAAAATACTGATCTAGAGATCTAGAGGTGTTTCACATTACTTGTTTTCTTTTTCTTCTTTTTTTCTTATTTGTTGTTTGGTCCATTTCTTTGTTTTGATACTTGTGTGCACTACAAACACCTAGTGTGGCCAAAAAAAAAACTTGTAAGAATTTTATTTTAGGAAAAATTAAATGAAAACTGAAAAATGTCAGACTTCCTAAATGAGGTGGGCAGTGATGTAACTAAAAAGCATAAGGTTTACTTCAGCATCTCTAGTCAAGTTAATTCCAAGATCCAAAAAGTGTACTTGAAATGTCAAGAAAAACTTATTAAATAATCCTTCTTCGAGCTATAACAAAGAATCGCACACTTACTTTTTATTGTAAGAATCCAAAACTTAGGAGGTATGCTGAAGTTCACCATCGTCTTTTATATTGTTGATGTGATGACATCAGAAGTTGCATCATAGTAAGGTTATATAACCATCTACAGAGCCATTTGTAACAACAACATGCCTGAAGTCATAAGTTTCCCATCGGGATTAATAAAGTATCTATCTATCTATCTATCTATCTACATAAGTCAAAATGGCAAAGGGAATAGTAATAAAGTGACACCAACAGAACTTATCCATTACAATCAAATAATGTAAATTACTAGGAGAAATCAGCACAATACCATGTTACAATGCTCTAGGCATATACAATATATTGTGACAGATAGGGGGCGCTGTCATCCCCTTGAACCCTCAGACAATATGCCAGACACCAGATAAAAGTCCAAAATATTAAATTTATTTTTATAATAAGTGCACAAAGCACCCTCCACTCCACAATACTCAATAAACAATCAATAATCACAATAATCAATATTCAACAACAATCCTCCACTCGCAGCAGCTCAGTCACCCATCCTCCCAACTCAGCTCACTGCTGGGATTTCCCACAGTCCTTTTAAAGTCCTTGACCCGGAAGTGTTTCTGTCTCTCCATGTGACTTTATAACACTTCCGGGTCGGGTGAAAACTCCTTTTCTTCAGCCCGGAAGTACATCATTTCCTCTGTTCCTGTGACTAGGACATACTTCCAGGTTATATGGAAATTACAAGTCCTTGAGCCTCCCTGCAGTGTCCTCTGGTGGCCCCCACGGTATCCAGCACGGCTGTGATGAAAGACTCCAAGTTCCATGATGCCCTGCTGGAATTCAGGGCTCCTCCATGTTGCAGGGATGGCTCCATCTGGCGTCTTGGGGGTATTGGCCAGGATAAGCTGCTGGCCATATTCCACAATATGTTGAAACCATTGTGTGGTCACAGGTGCCAAGTTGTGCAAAGTACATAGAAAACAGGCCACTGCCAGATATGGAATGTAGCTGTTTGTAAAGCAATTGTTTGCTTGGAACTGAGAAATGAAAGGAAAATAATATTTTGTTTTATCAGTTGTGGATGCCACATCCATTCTAATCATTCCAAGAGGAAGGATATTCCAGGTTGTTTATGAGTAAGTTTCTTAAGGTCAGAGACAAAGAGTAATCAGGGTAAGGACAGATTTTAACAATCAAATCCACAGTTGTAGAAAATACTTATAAGCAAGACAAAAGTTAAAAGCAAAAACCAATCTTGCTAAAAAAAAAAAAAAAAAAAACTTTAATGGTCCAGGGTCTTTATTAAAAATTAACATGGTGCAGATGCCCATTTGAGTATTTGGCTTAATTTTTTTTTTAAGATTCCTGACATGATCATGTAGCTGCTTTCCGTGATGTTGTTATGATTAGACCTAAATAATCCAAATGTTCAGATACCAGAACCCAAATTAAAAACTGAATTTTTACCATAATAAATTATAAAACAAAATGCTAAATAAAACAAGCAAACAAACAAAAATATCCATGAACAGGAAAAAAGATTAACCAAAAATTGATCAATTCAAGCCTGTAAATCCAAAAAAAATTTGAAATCATACCAAAAACCAGAACTCAAACACAAACGGAAAAAAATCAAAAAACAATAATAGTGAAAAGTTCAACAAACTGGCTGAATATTTTAGAATTTAGAATATTTAATAGTTTCTGTTAATTTTGTCTTATGTTTCATTGACTTTTTATTATTATATAAATTTTATTAATATTATTTTATGTAAATACTAGACAGGTTATAGACAGGAAAAACAATAATTTTTAAAATGTGTGATATGTCTTACCCTATGTGAATATTCAGCCCCTTTTCTTAGAATCCTTGTGTGTCTGAATCTCTCTTCACCCATACTCCATTTTGATTTCTACCTCAGGTTCAAGGCACCTTCTGTCCACTTTTACATTTCCTGTCTTGGATGATGACTGTCAGTGTGCCTACTATGCCCTTAATCCACCTTCTGTGTCTCACACTTGAAATTCTTCATTCGCATATCAAAGCCAATCAGACAAATCACACTAAAGCCAAACTGACCAATCAGATTGATCAGAGAAACCAAACACACACAGAGATCTTAGTGCTTTATTATATAGTAGAGTGTTTCATTTTTATATATTGTGTATTTAAAGTTGTTTAAATATATTCCTTGTGTTTTTGTGGGTGGAACCTCAAGAGGCAGGGCCACCATGATGTCATTGCTGTAGAACTGACCTCAGTCTTAAGATTGACAATGCAGAGATGGCTCCAGCAGAGTTTAATTGAGGATGGTGGAAAAAAATCATTTCAGTACTTTATTGTCTGTATTTTTGTGAATGTATTGCTTCTTTTTTGGGTACAGAGTATTGGATTGTGGATTTGGACTTGTTTGCCTTGGATTGCTTTTTTAGGTAGATCTTTTTGCCCTTATTTTGCTCCTTTCTTTATTTATAAAGATTGTCCTTTAATCGAGAGGCTTTATACTTTTCTCTGTTTTGAATGACATGTTGTTATATATCTGGAACATTTTAAAGTAATTTTGAAGACTGTAGAATCTGAGCTATGGCTACCTGGGAGTAGTGACATTCTGGTCTGGCATTTTTGTCTGTTTTGTACCCTACACTCCCTTTTCACCTTCTTGTGCTGCTGTGCTCACAACAATAAGATGAAAAATGAAAATAAATGACTGAAAATCAAAAAGTGATTCTTATCAGACATGATGAGACCACTGCCTCTAAAGGGGTATGGGGTGTTTGTAAGTTCCTATTAAGTGTCAGTACATGATGAAATAACAAACACATAGCTAAACCAATTGTGAAAAACTTAATTAAGAATAGAAATGAAAAACAACAGAAGAAAACATTATTATTTTTAATGAATTACACTGTAAAAAACTATTTAGTGTTTATTAGTGAGTCCTTTATCTTCTGGAGACATGAAAAAGGTTTAAGGGAGACTTCAACGTCATATCAAGGGAAAACCAGCTTGCACTTTGGGTTGTTCAAAGAAGAAAGCACATTAAAGAAGTATGGCAATGATCAAGCAGCAAATGAAAATATCTATTTTTGTACTGTGTTGTAAAGAATTCACAAGGAACAATAAAAAAAAATACAATTCAAGAAAAGAAATAAATTATTTATTGTTTCATGAAAAAAGGGAAAAGAGGGATTATGTGATAAGTGAGGTAAAAGAACACAGGGACTTCTGTGAATGTGAATGTGGAAAAACTTTAGTGATTGAGGAGAAAGGACTATGGGAAAAAATGATGTGACTGAGAAACAAAATTCTGTGAAACACATGGCTTGCTCAGATATAGTAAGCAAAAATATATGAGTTTAGATGAATGTAAAAAAACAACTTCAAAGATGTATGAAGATCAGTAGAGTAAATGATCTACATTTACTTGGATCCTAGCTGTTTGGTTCTCTTTGGAGCTTTGCCTCCCTTTAGTATATATTAGCTTCCCCTCACTCAAAAACACTTTTAAGAAGGATTTAGTGCCTGATCTTAGAATTTCTGACCTTAACCTCTGACACTGAAGAAATAAAATAAGCTAATTAACAACTTTGTTTCAGCCAGATCTCCATATAGTCACAAACATTTTGTATGTCTGTCTATTCCAGAACATTTGTTGGGGTGTAGCATTTTATTTCTAAAGAAGAAATATTAGTGCCATGTCTGATTTACAATATTTCTGATTTAGTTTATACACTTTACTATTATTTTAAAACTGAGGAGTCTTTCTTTCTTTCTTTCTTTCTTTCTTTCTTTCTTTCTTTCTTTCTTTCTTTCTTTCTTTCTTTCTTTCTTTCTTTCTTACCTTAGCAAGATCCCTCATATGGCTCTAGAAGAATGAGTTTTAAACCAATCATTATGCAAAGTTGATCAATTTTTGGTGCATTAATTTTAACATTTTACAGAACAAAGTTATGTATCTTTGTTGCTTCTCTGTTTTGTGCATACTGTCTGAAAGCTCTTCAAGTATCTGTGTTACTACTGTTAAAAGTATGCCTTTTCTACTTAAACTCTGAGGTAGTTTGCCATGTGCTCATTACCACACTCTAGGAAACTGAATTTCTCTCTCCATATAAAGTGCCCTCCCTAATGTTTAGGATAAAGACACCCTTTCCTTGATTTACTCCTCTGCTCCACAGTTTAAAATTAAAATCAAACAATTCGGACGTGACTAAAGTGCACATTGTACTTGCTCGCTCGCTCACTCAGATCCTCATCTGCAGTTCTACTTTCTGTACCACACATCCAACTCAGTTCTATGGGAGCTCAAGCATTCTCTCATAGTGCTCCTCAACTCTGGAATTCTCTTCCCTCTCATATACTTCAGCTCGATTCAATAACACATTTTAAAACTGCCCTCAAAACTTATCTTTTCAAGCTGGCATACCAATTGTGAATTCTACACTGTTACTCCCTGTTATCTTTGTTTGTTTGCTAATTATTGCTTTGTGATTTATCATTCTCTTGTTTTTATTTTACTAATGTTGTTTAATTTTATTGTAAGGTGACCTTGAGTGCTAAGAAAGGCGCCTATTAAATAAAATGTATTATTATTATTATTATTATTATGAGTTTAGTCAAGCTATGTAGAAGTTACAAAGCAAAGTAAAACTAACAAATGAAAGAAAAACATACTAATGGAATATACCATACATTAGACTAAATAAATATACTGTGCAGCACTGTAGGAAAACAACAACAGCTGCTCATATGAAGAGATGGACCAGCAAATGAGAGGACTCAACTTGCTGTAAGTCAAAAATTGTGCTGAAGCTGATAAACCATAAGATCAATTGGACTGAACATTTAGGCCCAAAACAAAAAACTGAAATCTTAGTAAAAAGAGAAAAGCAAAAAGTCCTGACCACAAAGAATTTGCAAAATGATTAATCCCCAGTAAGAGTAGTAAGATTTTGCTCACAATCTAGGACTCTAAGTACTATGTACCGTTGATTTAAATAGGCTCTCGTTCAATGTTTATGCAACAGCAGTGGCGCATGTTGCCCCATAAAAGCAGCTGCAATCACCAGAAATATACAAAATGCCACCAAAACGTCACAAAAAAGACTAAATATTAAATGCAAAAATAAAAATAAAGCAGGAAACGAATATCAGAGTAAGCATGAAATCCATCCAACAGGGAGTGATAATCACGATATATATAACAATTGACTAAATCGCACTGACACTGTTCTTTGATGTGATCCTTCCTGAAGTCAAGTTTCAGTCTTGTCCACATTAAGAGAAAGATTTTTGCACTTGCATCAGTCCACTGATCATTGTATCTCCATTCTCTAGACATACGTATGCTGATGAAACCCACCACTGTTTTGTCATCTGCATTCATACACTCATGAGTCAGCAGACTGAGCAGAAGTGAGCCAAGTACCCAGCCCTAGGGGGTTCCAGCGCTTAGTATGATGATGCAGGAGATGGTGTTTCCAACACAGACTTTCTGAGGACTCTCTGTTAGTAAGTCCAGGATCCTGTTTGGCTGGACATTTTCATTTCTGCACTTTCTTCTCTTGTATTGCATCACTTCCTAATTTTGCCAATTGAATGCTATTTATGCCTTCATCCTGTCTTGTTTTAACATGTGTTTTGTAACCTCTGTCTAATGTTTTTTTGGTCTCTTCTCTTTTCTCTTTGGTCTTTTTCATTTTTATTCCACCACCCTAGCTGGGTTTCAGATCTCTTAACAATTCTCTGCTTTTGTGGCCACTTTGTTGACTTGTTTCAGTTCATTCATTCAAATATATATATTTTCTTATGACAAGAGGTTAGAACGTTTACCTTTCAAAAAGCTCTCAAATCTCTTCTTTGTTATTCTTCTCAGCTAGCTACACGCTCAGTATTATTTCCTTCAGAATTCTAGTGATATCTTTCTGTATCCAATTAAAATAATTTTGCAAATGATAACATGCCACATATTGTATATCAAAAGCAAAGGAATCATTTAGGCCAAAATGAACAAGAAAAGGAAACATTCCTTTCTTATTCTTCTAGAATTTTTTTGCTAACAGTTTTCTCACAGGCAAAATAGTATTTACAACTCATCACAAGTAAGTTCAGATACGTTTGTTTGATCTTCTTGAGTTTGCACTTCCTCTCGTGCTTTCATTAATTTGCTCTTACAAAACATGTGGTTGACAACCATACTTTTGCCTGGTGTAAGTTATTATTTGCTTGTGTAAGTCCTTTTTGTAGACTACATTCACATATAGTGTTGGTCCTGCCTTGTGTGAATATGTTATAGCTTCCACTATTCTACAATGGAATAATTGTGTTAAAAATTGATCTAAGGATGGCTGTTTGAAATTCAAACTCATCATAACTGTATATACGTCTGCTCTGTTAAAAGTTTATTTCACTTATTTCACTTATTTACAGGTTATGTTCTGCTTTCTTACAACATTTTAATCCTAAAGTGTAATACTATTTATAAAATTTGGAAGCATTGTTTCTAACTATGTGCCAGCTTTGTATATTGGTTGACGTTTCCACCTATGTAAGCTTTCATTTTATGAACTCACTTAATGCTGAAAAGTGAGTTACAATAAAGCACTTAAGCTATTTAATTATGTATTAAATAAAGTAAACTGTGGATCAGAGTTAAAGAGGATTATGGTAGGTTTTATTTATTTAACATATGTGATACATCACATATTTTCCGAAAGTCATACAGTAAGATCTTTTTTCATTGTGTATTGCTTATCAAAACTTACTTGTATCTCTAGGTGATTAAATTTACTTTTATCTGCATAGATACTTGCCTGCATGTGTTTTCACCTTGCATTCTGGTTTCTTTCCAAAAGACATAAACTTTTGATTGAGCGGTGTCTTTATAGGGACAGTAAGTGTTAGCATATGAGTGAGTATTTCCTTTGAATGAGTGATGCCCCATTCAAAATTTGTTATTACTGTATAGGTGTACAAGTGCAATATTGTCATGTGTGCACTTAGTCATATGTGCTAATCAACATGCAACATATCGTCTGTCTCCCTTACCTGGAAGTTTCTGTTTTCCTTATATGAAATAACCACCTTAACTTAAAGCTTCTTTAATGAGTTATATGTTATAATATTAATAATAATAATAATAATGCATTTTATTTATAGGGGCACTTTACATTAGCAGTAAATCTCAAAGTGCAACATAAGAAGATTAAACAAAGGCAAGGCAAGATAAAAACATAGATAAAACAACAATAATTATAGCATTCTTGTTGATAAGCTTTCCTAAATAGAAAAGTCTTTAGCTGTTTTTTAAAACAGCCCACAATCTGCTGTGTTCTTAGGCTCAGTCTCACATTGTATGTAGTTTGGTCACAGGGGGGCGAAGGCGGTAGGTATTTGTAAAATGGAGGTTTCTTGTAGTGGATTGTAAAATAAGGAGTTCGTTAAGATATTTTGGAGTATTTCCATGGATATTATTAACTAATGCTGAACATCTATTAAAGTTAAAGTATAATAAAATATGCAGTTTATGCTATGGCAGACACAGACATGGGCTCTGATTGCCATGTTACTTGACAATTCTTGCAATGAGACATCTTTATCCGGAAACATAAACAGCCATTATACAGTAGTTAATTTAAAATAGCAAATGAAACTTGAACATGTCTCATATTATGACAATATATGATTATTACGGCTGCTGCTTCACTACCTGAGGCCACAGGTCCACCACGCAGTTCGCATACCAGGAGAAGGTGGGAGCGGAGGATGCCATCATCTATATGCTACACCGATCCCTCTCCCACTTGGACAGAGGCAGTGGTGCTGTAAGAATTATGTTTCTAGACTTCTGTAGCGCCTTCAACACCATCCAACCTCTGCTCCTTAAGGACAAGCTGACAGAGATGGGAGTAGATTCATACCTGGTGGCATGGATCGTGGACTATCTTACAAACAGACCTCAGTATGTGTGTCTTGGGAACTGCAGGTCTGACATTGTGGTCAGCAACACAGGAGCGCGGCAGGGGACTGTACTTTCTCCGGTCCTGTTCAGCCCATATACATCGGACTTCCAATACAACTTGGAGTCCTGCCACGTGCAAAAGTTCGCTGACGACACTGCTATTGTGGGCTGCATCAGGAGTGGGCAGGAGGAGGAGTATAGGAACCTCATCAAGGACTTTGTTAAATGGTGCGACTCAAACCACCTACACCTGAACACCAGCAAAACCAAGGAGCTGGTGGTGGATTTTAGGAGGCTCAGGCCCCTCATGGACCCAGTGATCGTCAGAGGTGACTGTGTGCAGAGGGTGCAGACCTATAAATACCTGGGAGTGCAGCTGGATGATATATTGGACTGGACTGCCAATACTGATGCTCTGTGTAAGAAAGGACAGAGCCGACTCTACTTCCTTAGAAGACTGGCGTCCTTCAACATCTGCAATAAGATGTTGCAGATGTTCTATCAGACGTTTGTGGTGAGCGCCCTCTTCTACACGGTGGTGTGCTGGGGAGGCAGCATTAAGAAGAAGGATGCCTCACGCCTGGACCAACTGGTGAGGAAAGCAGGCTCTATTGTAGGCATGGAGCTGGACAGTTTGACATCCGTGGCAGAGGAAAGGACGCTCAGCAAGCTCCTATCAATTATGGAGAATCCACTGCATCCTCTAAACAGTGTCATCTCCAGACAGAGGAGCAGCTTCAGCGACAGACTACTGTCACTGTCCTGCTCCACTGACAGACTGAGGAGATCATTCTTCCCCCAAACTATGCGACTCTTCAATTCCACCCTAAACGTTAACATTATTCAAAGTTATTGTCTGTTTTTACCTGCATTTTTATTACTCTTTAATTTAATATTGTATTTTGTATGTATACAGCTGCTGGAGTATGTGAATTTCCCCTTGGGATTAATAAAGTATATCTATCTGTCTCAATCTATTATTTAGTTTGTCTTTATTTTATTGTTTGCTCTATTTTTTATAATTGGATTTTTAAGTAATTTGGGTTAGGTAAGCTCAGAAAATTGATGAATGAATGCATTCCATGCTCTGTAGGTTTGTGGATACTCCAGTTCACCACTCAGAATGTGGTTCCACAGTAAATTTAACAAATTTGCCCAATTTCATTTGTGTTCCACCTAGGGCTGGGCAAGTTAACATGCTATTATTGCGTTAGCGCATTAATTAATTAATGCCGACATTTATTTTATCGCGTGTTAACACAGTTTTTGTTATTATTATAATTATTTTGAAAGCCTCAGTCTTGCTAGTGATCGATAGAGATCAGTGGTCTTCTTGTTACATCACTTTTTGAAAGACTTTTGCTAGAAGAAAAGTTAGCTTTATTGATTTGACCTTGATTCCCTGCGCATGCATGAGTAGCGAAGAGCAAACAGCTTCTAAAATGGTATGTGGAGAGATACCAAAGTGAATGTTCAAAGCAAAATAATCCATGGATGACTTTTTTTTTATTGTCACTGAATCGGACTCTGATTTGTGCAAGTGATGCAAGTGATCTGGAGATGTAGATCGAAAACGAAAGTGAGGTACCGGCATCAGCTGATCTGTCCCCAGCTGATCGTGGTGCTGAACACGTTTGTGTAGCTGATGCACCTATGGCAACGTTCGCCTGGGAGGGCAGACACTTACGATGACAGGAGGTACAAACCATATTGCATCTCACTGCAACTGCCACCCCTGCGCCCCTGTCTCACAAAGACAGCCAGGCAGCCAGCCCACCATGAATTCCTGCTGGTTATTGAGCCAACCCTCGCGCTGCCGCTGCTGCATCAAACAGGCACTGACAGCAGGCACAACAGGCAGCAACAGAGTTTTTATGTTGATTTATGTGTGAAACCATTGCTTTATGCGCTTTTCAGAAAACTGAGTTTTTTGGAAAAAATATTAGCCCTCAAAGAGTTGCTACTGAGCATAGACTGTTTATGCTACTCCCTGATAAAAGAAAATGTTTCTGCTGGTATCTGTTCAGATAAAAAAGAAAATGGATTTAGAAATGTTAACTTGCTGTTGCTGGGAAGGTGCCTGTTATAATGTTGTGATCATAGGCTCTGGACTTTGAGGGTAACTTGTTTTTCTATAACAAACTAGATAAAACGTTAATGCCCTGGCAGTGGCAAATAGCTTTGGTTTTATATTTGATTTGATTACATTAATGTTTAAGATGAGATTTACAAGAAATATTTTAACTGCTACTGCTGTAAAGAGAATACTGCTGTTAAAAATCACCTTATTTGTTTAAAGTGTTTGCAAATAAAATACGTGCAATACACTACTTTTGAGTTCATTATTGAATTTTGCACATAACAATGTGATTGTTGTGATTTTCTGCAATTAACTGTAGACAATCATGCGATTAATCGCGATAACAAATTTTAATCACTGCCCAGCTTCAAGCATTATGCTGTATAGTTTGTTTGGTCCTTTCTAAATGTGTCTGCTTTCTATTGCATGAGCTTGTGCTTTAATAAAGATGGCTTTACATCTGGTGCCATTTGTTGTCCAAAAAGAACTTTATGCATAATTTTTAACGGAAGATAAACTGTTGAAACCACTACTGTTTTTGAAGATTAAATTATCTGGAATTCAGTGTATGACTTGACTCAGATTCTTTCAATGGGTTGTACAAAAGCTGAAATTATCTACAGGGCATAAAAACCTTAAAAGCTGGTTAGATTGTTTGCACAGCATGAAGTAAAAACAGTAAAGACAAACACTTGAAATATACACATATCCTATATTTGCTTTTCCCTGACAAAACTTACACAGTAAGCCTTTATCAAATATTAACTGTTTTGTAAGATATACAGTATTTAAATTTACTTCCTGTATTCAAAATATTTTCGATAGAAAACAGAAGCCTCCAACTTGATAAAGACTTGACAGCTGCCTGTAAGTTATGTCAGTGTTTACAAAATGTTTATCCTGCAATGAACTCGCTTACAATCCACATATGTCTGTGAAGAAAAAATATAATTACATTTGAACTCCAAAAAAAAATATTATGAAGATCCATATTGTGCCTTATGTCATCTTGATGATAATTCAATTAAAGATTTTTTAATAACACGTTTGGGACTTTATTGCCTGTTTTTTTTTCTGTAGTATCTTAAAAACTGGTTGGAAAATGAATCCATTTAGAATATTCATCTACTTCACAAATCATTTTGTATTAACACAAAGGGATCAGTATTTTTGTATTATTTATAAATGATTTTGTCTATTTGTAAAATGATTTCAAAATGAACTCATGTCATATTTGCCTTTCAAAGCAATTGTTTTTTCCTGTTCAGTAACAATAAGCTATAAAAAGCTGCCACTGTTTTATAATTAAAATAAACCTAATAATGTTTATCTATAATTACCTTTCCCAAGGTAATATTTAACAGAGCTATTTAAAGTCAGTCACTGAAGTGCGACTGTAGAGTTCCTGACCATGCTTCTCTGTGCTCTTGTTTCCTGGGTAAAGGCATTAGTGCTGTGTGACTTTAAAACCCACAGATCAGCTCTACCAATTTTCAGAGAAGTGAAACATTTCAGACTGCACATGCAGCCATGCACGCACGCACACACAGATTTGTACCAGTGTGCATATGGGGACAGCCATCTGATGCTGTTATTTCAGTTTCTGGATTATATCACATAATGGAAACTGGAAACAAATAATATTTTGTACTTTTTATTTTTTTAATTAAAATGCAAAGACCGTTTTTATTTTTACATTTATTCTGCTTAATTTGTTGCTTATGTGTATATTGTGACCAGACAGCTAAGGGTGCCTGCCAATCCAAAACCCAGACTGCAAGACATTTTGCCAATATTTCCACATTTAGGGGAGTTATGCATTATTGAGAATTTCTAAATAAAAATATAGCTTTTAAATCAAAAGTAGGATTTAGTATTGGAAAAGGTTTAGGCTTTTATCTTTTAGGTGCTTTTAAAATTACTCTTGGTGTTGCTAACAACATCCTTCCATAATGGCTGATTTTGCAGATTCAATAGTTCCACATCATCCAATGAGTTTTCCTGTTTTCTTTCAGGATGGCATTTTAAACTGCACTCCGGAGTTATGACTTAGTGTATTATTGTAATGTTAAGTGGGTTGTTGCCTAGTGCTAAACCCATCCTAAATTTTAACAGTTAGAAATTCAAGCAGCACCCCCCGCGCACACTTTATTAACACCCCTTGATTATCCTTACTGCTTTCAACAACAAAGAATGTTAAAAGTTGATTATTAAAAAGGTGCAACTATCCTCCTAGCACCGTCATCTTCTTACAGTGAACTTGTAGTGAAAGGGTTCACAAGAGATATAAATATGTTCCCATATTTTCCAATTCACTGCTGTAATTCCTGTGTCACAAATTAATTTATTCTGAGAGTAACCCTAATTTACTGTGTAAAAAAACACCATTGTCTTTCACTGTAATTAATAAGTTAGTAGGGAGTGTCACACACGTGCGATTAGGAGGCAGTCAAAGAGCCTAAAGGTGAGTGAAATATCGCGAGATATGGGTGTCACATGGTGCTTACCTAAATCTCTTCTCTTTACAGAAAACCAGAGGAAAAATAATTGCCCCGATTCCGGGTTCAAGATGGCCGCCGATTACATCACTTCCAGCCATCTCCACTAACCTCACTTCCGACTCTGCAATATCACATCACTTCCAACTCCTCCTGATGATGTTATTTCCGGTTCCTGTTTTGATGCCAACCATTTCCTTTTCCCATAATCCTTTCTGTATTTAAACAACCATGTTTCAATAGTAAAACTGTCATTTGTTCTGAAATTAAAAAGACTTGTGATCACTTCTTCCTTTTGATATTGTCTTAGGGCAATATACGGGGACGGTCCCCAAACCTTTTTTTTGTGTCTTTTGGACTTATTTTTGAAAAAACTTTACAAGAGTGAACTAATAATGGCATACTGAAGTATAGATAGAGTGTCTGGGGTGGGTTTTCCAAAGTGTCATAACACTAAGTACTGTACTTTGCTGCCTTTCTTATATATAAATGTCTATGTGTGGAAGTGTGTGTGTCTGTCCTTCCCGAAAGTGAGAGGTGGAGTCAGGGTAAGGGCTCCACCCCCGAGGAAACAGAAAACTTTCTTAGCTGCTAATAACACAAACGAGGTCAGCACATCTGCAAAACGAAACTGCACAAGAAAGACAAAGTCGCTTAGCCGCTAACATCGGCAAAATGGTGTCCCTTTTACTTTCCCTCCTGCCACTAATACAGAAGCGAGGCAAGCACATCTGTAAATTGAAACCACAGAAGAGCGACAAAGTTGCTTAACCGCTAACATCAGTAAAATGGTTTCCCTTTTACTTTTCCTCCTGCCGCTAATGCACAAGCGGGGCCAGCATGTCTGCAAAATTAAACCTCCGAAGAAAGACAAAGTCGCTTTGTCCCTTTAACTTTTTCTCCCGCCACTAATGCACAAGTGATGCGAGCGCATCAGTAAAACAAAACCTGCTAGGAGAGAGATGCCCAGAGTAGTTCCTTTCAATTACCTGACATCTCTACATTTTGTTTTTTTTTTCTGATGATTTCAATATTTTCTAGGACTCCAGGCTTTTTACAGCACAGGCTTACACAGCTAGTATTTTAATAGTCTTCAATAATTAACTACTGTTTCCCAAAATCAAGTACTATGCAGACTTGTTTATAAATTAACAACGAATCAAACATAGCAAATATTTTCTAAGAGTTTCTTTATTTTGAATTGGTCTCTAGTTCTGCAGAGAAAAATGAGAGGTCCTTCATCGCAGCACAAGGAAATTCTCTGACACACCCCAGTCAGGATAATATTGTGGTAAACCTCTCTCTGTCTCCTTTTCAGGTGCACTAGCTGTGAATTTTGTGGCAATTGCCTGCTGTCCCAGCAACCAAGCTTCAAGTCCAGCCAATGGTGTGGGAGATGTTTCACATAAGCATGAAAATTAAGCATACAGTACATTCCAATTGCTATTACTGAGTTAACATATTTCTTTTGAATTATGATTATACTTCCTTAACTGAAAGTGTTTTTAGCGGGTGGCTACTGGGTAACAGCAAGCATCTCCGTGCATATTTACTAACCCCAAGTACTGATCCTCCAAAACATGCAGAGAGCTATGACCATTTTGTGGAGCACGCTCTAGAGCTACGGACAATGTGCTTTCAATGTCTACACAAATCATCTCAGGGATTCTATTTTTGCTGAGTGTTAACATACTGTTATTATTGTGTGCGTTCTATACTGCACAACATTTTATTGTAAGCTGGCATAGGCCTTCCCCATTATAGAGGTGAAGAAGATGATGAGGAGACAGAGGATAAAATTCCTGCAATTGAGCCTCCTGAGAAGAGGAGACAAAGATTTCATCAGGTGGGTTTTGGTGGCGCAGTGGGTAGCGCTGCTGCCTAGCAGTTAGGAGACCTGGGTTCCCTTCCCTGCATGGAGTTTGCATGTTCTCCCCGTGTCTGTGTGGGTTTCCTCCGGGTACTCTGGTTTACTCCCACAGTCCAAAGACATGCAGGTTAGGTGAATTGGCGATCCTAAATTGTCCCTAGTGTGTGCTTGGTGTGTCTGTGCGTGTGTGTGTGCCCTGCCCAGGGTTTATTTCCTGCCTTGCACCCTGTGTTGGCTGGGATTGACTCCAGCAGACCCCCGTGACCCTGTAGTTAGGATATAGTGGGTTGGATACTGGATGGATGGATTAAATGCATATCATTCCACACAATCAAGTCAAACTTAACAAAACTATGATCAATTTTAATTATTATCACTTGTGATTTCACTTGATATGTGTATAACTACTGTAATTATAATAAAATTTGTATTGTGTTGCTATTTTTTGCTTTTATTGCAATATCTATTGATCCCAAAAATATATTTGATTTTCTGAGCGTTCATACATTTTCTGGGGGGAAAGTCACCGTAGTGGTTTCCTTATTGTTTATTGCCTGAGATGTCCCTCTTGATTTCCTGCAAGGATTTTTTCTCTCAGCATCTGTAAGTTAGATCTCTGGCTGCTAACATGAGTCATTAAATTAATTTTATATTTTGTAGCTGCCACAATTAGTAAGACACATTTATTTAACTACACCAGTGACATATGAGTCCAGTAAATATAGTAACTTATTACTATCCAGGATAAAGACAGAAGAATAGCTGGGTAAAAAGTAATCATAACATGGTACATACTAAATTTATTTAGTTAAAATTTCAAACAATAGTTAACAATATAGTCACTGTACTTTAGGCATTTTCTAAATGTATAAAACCAACATGAGTGCAATAGATAAATAAATACAAAACATCACATACTGCAAATTGCATGATGTGACAAGATGCCTGAATATCCATTTGCTAGTTTATCTGGAAGCAGGGTTGCCAGATTGTCAAAGACAGAATAGCCCAAGGCCATTTCATTAACCACACAAAACCTATAGCAATCTGAAAGAACTGACTACTGGCTTTAACTCTGTCTCTCTATATTTAACCACATGTAAATGATTTTATTTTTAATAAAACTGGACATTTTTTTATGCTAATTACAATTATTCATCTTTAAAGCTAGCTCAAAAATGAGCAAACTGCCCAAGTCCATTTTTTTTCTAAGGAAAACATTCAAAAATACCACAATTCAGTGGGAAAAATCCCCCACCTGGTAACACTGCTTGGATGGATTATTTATGGAGCATATCATTGTAGGTAGGAAAGAGGTATCATTACAGGCAGTTTGGTGCTGCACATATAGCTTCTACAGTGCGGAGGAGTTAAGCCTGGTCGTCCTGCCGTCAACCTAAGCAGATAATTGTTTTCAAATGCTAGCCTGTTTTACTACATGTATAAGGTTTGCACACAATTTTGAAGTGATTGCATTTCTGTGCCTTCTTTGTGTTTTCTGGTACAACTCTGTGAGTAAACATGTCCAAGAAAAACACCCAAGTTTAAAAGAAAGCTGCTGAACATTATAACATTATCCTTACCAAAGAGCACTCAGAAAAGCAAACGCTATAAAGAAAATTGAGGATTAGAATCATATTTTAATATATAACAAATACATTTTATTTTACTATTTTTTTTTACTATAATTAATTTTGCCTTACATTCATTTAGCTGTTTGGGTAAAATAAATATGTCAATGTGCATGTCTCTTGATATAAAATTAAACATAATAATAACTTATATATACATAACCAAGTTCATAAACATTCAAATGAATATTGCTATAATCACTTGACATTTTATCAGTACAGCCTCTATCTTTTTTAACAGCTTCTTCTCATTTCCCTAATAACGGAATGTGGAGTTGTGAAATTGGCTGCTAGTCTTGAAGGTACCAGATGGTCAGAGATAAACCAAACCCTGATTCACCTTGGAAAGAACCCAGAGGGTGAATCCCTGGTCATTATTTTGTCATAGCAGGACTCTACCACTTTTACCATCTGCCCTAGAAAAAAGATTTTAAACAATTTCTAGCATACTTAGATTATTCATGCACTGTTTTGTTGTTTTGAAGGTTAAATGGTATTTAACATGTTTGTGAAGTAGACACAATATAAACTGATGGGTTAAATGATTATATTGTAATATTTAAATCAGGATACTACAGTATGTCTTGTATCTGGTGCTGTGCAGTAAAAAGTGCAATAGGAGTTAAGGCTGTAAAGTTTGGGCTGTTTAAGTATGTACCCTCCACCATGCTGGAAAAAAATACTGCTCAATTTCGGGGAATTAGACACCATTTCCGCAATATATAAAATCTTATTAGAATCCCTTCCTTTCAAAGATCCAAGAGGACATTGGGAAAAAGATCTCTTAATCAATATATCAGAAAAGGAGTGGAAGGTAGCAAAGCAGAGAATTCACTCGAGCTCCATATGCGCAAAGCATAGAATTATTCAACTAAAAATTATATTTCGAGCTCATCTGTCTCGCTTAAAACTGCCCAAAATGTTTCCAGGGCAAGATCCAACCTGCGAATGCTGCAACCAAGCTCCTGTCTCACTGGGTCACATGTTTTGGGCCTGCACTAAATTAACATCATTTTGGACCAAAAGTTTTTGCCTTTCATACAGCCTTGGTATCACAATCCCTCCTAACCCATTAATAGCTGTGTTCGGTGTTCTTCCAGACGGACTTGAAGTGGAGAAGGACAAACAAACGGTGATTGCATTCACTACACTTTTGGCCCGCAGACTTATTTTGTTAAATTGGAAGAATCCTAACTCTCCTCTGATAAGTCAGTGGGAAACCGATGTTTTATATTATTTGAAATTGGAAAAAATCTAATTCTCAGTTACAGAATCTGTACAGAATTTTTTCAAAACCTGGCAGGATCTAATCAATAATATTTTAGAATAAGAAGAAATAATTATTTACGCATTTCTTTCCCTTCTCCATTTTTATTTTACCTATATATATTTTTTCCTTTCTTTTGTTTATTTTTGCCCTATTAAAAAGCCCTAAGCAATTCTTCTTTGGCCATACTCTCCTTCTCAAGGGTTGGGTTTGATTTGTCTTCAATTGTTTTTTGTATAAATTGATCTATTTGTATGGAATGATTACAATAAAATTAATAAATAAAATAAAAAAAAAAAAAAGTATTACCCCAAGGGAGATACAAAAAAAAACAAACATCCATCCATCCATCCATTTTCCAACCCGCTGAATCTGAACACAGGGTCACGGGGGTCTGCTGGAGCCAATCCCAGCCAACACGGGGCACAAGGCAGGAACCAATCACGGGCAGGGTGCCAGCCCACCGCAGGGCACACACACACGCCAAGCACACACTAGGGCCAATTTAGAAACGCCAATCCACCTAACCTGCATGTCTTTGGACTGTGGGAGGAAACCAGAGCACCCGGAGGAAACCCACGTAGACACGGGGAGAACATGCAAACTCCACGCAGGGTGGACCCGGGAAGCGAACCCAGGTCTCCTAACTGCGAGGCAAGTGTGAAACATGTTCTGTTTAAATATTTTTTGGTATTTTTTTGCTTAATTAATTAATTTATAAAACAATGCCTTTTGAACCTTATTGAAATAGACATTTAAAATGGTTAGTAAAATTGTGAACAATAATAATAATTGCTGTCTTGTTAAGCAGAATAAAAATTAGGTTCATTTTTTTAATTTAATAATATAAGCGGATAATAGCTTTGTTGTTTCCAGTAGTTTTGTTCATATTTTTTTAAGCTTTATTATCATTTGCATGATGGTTACATAGCATATAATAACATCCGTCCACCCAATTTCCAAACCTGCTTATCTTGAGCCGGGTCAATGGGCAGCTGGAGCCTATCCCAGTCAGCATCAGGCGCAAGGTAGACACAACACCTGGACAGGGTGCAAGTCCATCTCAGTGTGAACACACACATCAAGGGCCAGCTTAGCATCACTCTTGCCCCTAGTCTGCATGTCTTTGTACTGAGGTAGGTAACTTAAGCGCACCTGGAAGCCGATACATTCATGAAAACTCCATGCAGGATCGACCTGGGATGTGAACCTCAGTCTTCTTGTTGTATTTCAGCAGTACTACCACTTTGCCGCCGTGCTGCACAAATAACAACATTCAATGTTTAATCTTTTTTAGCACAATGTTTCTTCCATTGTATAAAATTGACAATGTGAGCTTATTCTGTAAGTAGTTGTCACTTTGCATTATCCTTTCATGATTTAACGATCTTTCACAAATTTCACTTAGATCAAAATTACAGGTTTATTTCCGACAATACACTTCAGCAGTTTTTTTTTTTTTTCCGTGGTGTGTTTACAACTTTCCAGCCTATTTTACAACTTCAAGATTGGTGGAGGAAGTGGGATGAATGCACCTACAGTAGTCTCTTTAATTGCAGGGTGAATTATTTGTTTTTTCAGCTTTGATCATTAGAACATCGTTCGACAGCTGTTATGGGCTTGGACTCTGCTGTATGCGGTTTGCAGACATTTCAACTGTCTTTTTAGAACTAATAAAACTGACTTATGACTGTAAAGGATTAACTGCTACCTGCCTAGGTAAAATCTTTCTTTCAAGTATATCCATCACATTTTCCTGGTAATCTACTCTTTTTTCACATGTGTCTACCTTTACATATTGTGCCTGCTCAAATGTTTTCAGTTCTTTTGTTTCTGTTCCTACAGAATCCCTGGATGGCTGATCCATTCTATTGATCCAAGGCTCCTCTGTCTTGATTGGTGTTAATACCAAATCCTCTATGTTGCTGTCATATCTGCATAATGTAACACAGACATAAAGTGAATTACACTTTACTCTTTATGTTTCTTTTCTATTTTGTGTATTGTTTAAACATTGTGTAAATTTAAAACAGAATAAAGTTTAGAAAGCTTTACATTTCTTATCTGCTAAAAATTCTATGATGGTGAATTTTATAATACTGAAAAAATGTTTTTGAATATGATTTCTAAATGTTTTTCAAGGGTATTTAAAAAAAAAACAACTTCATATTGTTCTTGAATTTATGAAGAGACACATTCACCATTCCCGGTAAGGAACAGCTGCATGAGCATGTACCTGCAAAAGACAAATATGTATCTATTACATTAGGCACAGGATACACTGTTTGCATATGTAACTAACACCATGGTGCAGTGGTCAGTGTTGCTTCTGAATGTGTTCCACAAATTATGGTTCAGTTATGAGATGTTTCAATGTCACTTGGGAGTTTGTATGCTCTGTCCATGTCCATATCACTAGTCTCTGGGTACTTGTTTTCTGCTTTTGAAAAGTGAGCTGAAACCTTGAACTAGAAATTGCTCCAATTGAAATGAATGTTAGTTTGTGCATGGATAGGTGCATTTCAAAGCGGATCCTAAACTCTCACAATGGCTTTTTCAGAACATTGTACAGCATTTGTTGTTTGAGACCAGAGGGAGTACCCTGAAAAAAAAGATGGTTGCAAATTTTAGAATTGTTTCTTAAAAATAAGTGAACGTTATAATGTCAAAATCAGTAAAATTCAAATGGCACAGATAATCAGTCCTCTAGTGCTGGTCCAGTTCTTCATTCTGGCTCTAGACATTTTTGCCACCAACTCCTGGAACGTATACATTATTCAGCAGCAAAAAATGAAATCGAAAGGCCCATAAAAGAACTAACTTGAAGTATGCCCTCAAGTCTGAATAAGAGCTTGAAATAACCTAGTCACTGCTCATGTAAAGTTCTACCCAATGCGGGAAAGAAACTCCAAAGTTTACAGAATATACAATACTTCCCTTTTACTAAAGAACATGATGACCCAGCTCAGACAGCAGTGACATAGAAGCACTTATTTGTTCCCAGGTCCTTTCACAGCTTGGACTTTGTAGCATACCACATGCAGCACACTACTCATTTAGCTTCACCTCAGTACACTGTATTCCCAGAACCTAGCCCCCCTTTCTACATCCCTGGAACTGGAACCAGGATTGTCTTTGGCAAGTCTGCTGTTGCATGCTTCAAATTCAGCCATCCACAAGTCACCCAGACAATGCACCTACCTGTCCATTCCTAAACAAGAAAACCAGAAAGAAACTGCAAAAATCATAGAACTGTAAAAATAGGTCACGGGCTATTTAAAAAAAACAGACAAAAATTATGACATTTAAAATAAGGAAAAATGGTTTCCTTCAGTTTCAATTTAGAGAATTCCTCATCCTCATCTTTGTTTAAAGCAGGCTATAAAAGTCCAACTTGAAAAGTTTTCCTTACCTCCTTAGCTGCCCACAGCAAGACAACATCGTAATCATTGTGTGCTCTCATAAAGCAGAAATGTGGTCCCCATTGTCAAATCATTTTACTGTGGATGCTGCCTCCTAATGGGCAGGAGGGTTACGACTGGACTTTTGCCACTTTTCCTGGCCTTCATCTTTTAAAAGGCAACTTGATCCAAATTCTTCTGTGCTGGAAACATGCGCTTACCCTTCTCAGATTTTTATTATGGCACCTTGCCAAAACAGTTTTGCTCCCTCCATGTTGCCCTCAGGCACATAATGCACCCATTGGGATTGCCACCCCCTGGAAATACAGTACCTGTCCTCTCAGATTGGCATATAACAATGTAGTCCCATTGCCAGTATGGGTGTTCCACTCTCTTTGTGCTTCTCTCTGCTGTCACCATTTCCTTTAAAAGGTGGCTCCTACTGATTGAGACATCACTTAAATAAAAATATATATAAAGTACCCTGGGGTTATAAATGGAAGTTTGTTTCTTAAAAGCTGTATATAGAAAACAAAGAATATTTAATTTTATACACAATACCGTACATATAGAGGAATGGCAATTCTTAAAATTAAGCATATTATGTTATACCTATGTGATTCCTGCATTATAAGGGGATGAAACAATGGAAAATCCCATATGATAGATTCAACTCAGTTTTGGGTGCCTATATAGTCTCTGGTGTGGGGGTAAAGATTCTTTTTATCTAATTTTGGTAGTTGTGAACTCAAAGTTCAAATGGCTTTCGCAGTGTGACCTTTTTTACACCCACATCTGGAGGAGTCATGTGTTATGTGGTCATAGGTTACCCCAAAAAGCCTAAGGTCAGTCAACGGTGCTGTCTCAGTTTACCAAGGGGTATTATCCCTGAGCCTAAATTTAATATTATATTCTTAGGAAACTATAAATGATTTTTTTCTTTTTGCCCACCTATGCCCCAAATTATAATTTAAATTTCAAAATAGCTTTTACTTACTAACGTACTTTATAATCCTGAAATAGCACTTAATTATAGCACTCGTACAGTACATATGCATGCAACTTATACTGTATATATTAAAATAGGCATAAAAACAGTTTAGGTATCTCAAAGACATGAGACGTCACCTTGAACTAATAATACCAAAACACAGAGGCACCTTTCTTTCTTTAGCCCATGCTCCAGCAAAAATCAACCCTACAATGCCCTCCAAATGGCAATTGCAACACAGCACTGGCAGTTTGCCTTCTGACTCCTTGCAGGCACCAGTTTATACTGCTTGGTGATACACATGAATAACCCTAAGGGTTTTTAAGTTTTATCTATCACTAAATGGAACTTCAGGAAAAAGGGTTTTGTTATGCAAGTGCTTAACTGATGAGGTAACCATGCTTTTCAAAGATAGCAGATCTCCTGTAACAAGAAGAAACACACTTAAAAATGAAGCTTTGTGAAATTATACCTAAGATGTTCAATAATTCCTGTGATTTACCTGTAGATGTCATCAGCAAAGCACCAGGAATTAAACTTTGCAGCCTGTATTATGTTTTACTTTGATATTCCTTATAGGTTTAATAGCAGTGTCGTCTAAAGAATGTTATCCACAAATGTATGACGGCTAAAGAATGTTGATTTATACTAACCAATTCAGTGATAATCACAGAAAGCAAAAAAAAAATTACCAAAAAATGTTTACATTCTCTACATTTTTGGGTATTATGATGTTTTTGGCATAGGCTCTGGCTTTCCACATCTCTTCAGTAGACAAAAATGTACTCAAAAATGCAAGCATGGCTAAACCAAAATATTTATTTCTTTATTATTATGTCAAGTTACCTATTTTTTTTTCTCCTAACTTTAAAGAAATGATGGAACTAATAAAAAGAAAATATCCTGCAGACACAAGATAAAAACTTAAGTAAAGTTTCTTCATGAACTCAATAGTAATAGTAAATAGTTAAATCTTCTTTTAAGCTAATAAAGAAGTTATTTTTACTTGTTTTCTGCTGAGGTAGGATTAGAAGAGCCAGCTCCTTTGCAGAGATAAAGGTACCCATATGGAGCAGATTCACTAAAGAATTTTTGGGAAAGGAAATGCAGACCCAGTCTCCGAGTTCTAATTGACAAACAACACCCTGAGGCCTTTGTGAAGAAAGGATCAATTTAACAAGGAGGAAGTGGCACAGGAGAGATGACCTGACCCAAAATAATCACGTTATGTAATGGGCAAAGTCATAAACAACACCACCTGCAATCTTGTTGGGCGGCTTAATAGAGGAAATGTGGTTCTTGCTATTATGTCAATAAACCTAAAGCCTGTGTTTTTAGCATGAATGGAGGTTTTAATAATTAGATATGCTTTATTTTATTACAGAAATATGTGTAAACAACATAAGGTAAATTTTATATATGTACATTGCTGAATTATGTGATACAAGTCACTCTTACCTATATGACAGAGTTTCAAGACAATTAAATATATTTTCTCTAGGTACAGTTTCTAGGCACAGTTGCAGATGACCACTGCTTAGTATACCATGTATGATCATGAAATATGGTGATCAGAAGAACAGTACAAGCTTCAAAGTATGTATATTTTTTATGCAAGCACTGTCCAGGATTTGTTTTACAATAAATGGGCGCACAATAAACTGAACAAACCTAATGTATCACAACATGAAATTGTCCAGCAGATGAACAGGATTAAACCAGTATATACACACGAAAGGTACACATTAAAAACAAACATGCCTGAGGCACAGGTTAGTGTATTTTATTAAAACACAAGGGAACATTAAATAATGTCTGGCAGGAATGGCAACCTCTCATATTCAATGCTAAGAGACTTATTCTTCTATCAGTTATTTATTTGTTGCTATTTCGGCCAAACATTGTGATTTACAAAATTACCATTTTTCAGAGTGACTCAGCCTTTACAAGATGCAACTAAAGTAGTAAACTGTCAATGCAGAAGAAACTGCCAGTGCGGCACAAATTTAAAGCAGACATCAAACAAATGAGTGAGTAATTCTAATACAGCAAAAATTAAAAAGATGGGATGTTAGATGTTATTCAGTTGTATTACTGCTATAAAAAAAATCACACAATATATATATAAGTATAAGCCTGAAAAAGAAAAAATAGTTTTCTGAATTTTCAAACATGGTGAGAAGATGCTGGAGCTTATCCTGGGAACTGTAGTTATAAAGCAATAGTGAACCCTGAGCAGTGAAACAGAATTGCACAAGTCATTTACCTATAAATGCACACAATCAAAATGAAAAAGAGTTTAATATCAGAAGGATGTGCACATTGTAAAATATAGTAAGAATATCAAGATTTGATCCCAGGATTCAGGAGGTGAAAGCCAGCAACTCTACATCACCTGAAGATTTTAGTACATTTTTACTATTTCATCATCAACATGATTATTGGCAGTTCAATTTTTTTTCACTTTCTAAAAAAACTGGTGAAATAAAAATCTAAAAAGTTAGTTCATCCAAATGGTATCATGCTGCACTGAAAATAATTTATTTGAAAATAAGCTGGTAGAAGTTGAAGCCTTCAGCTTGATCCATTTATTTCTATTAACTGCTTCCGTCTATCATTAGGATGGGTTCACAGCACCATAAGATGTGAAAAATCGATTTACTTTTACTTGTTACACATGATTCAAACTTTCCAAGCTTTCCTGTATTGTTGCAGGTGGTATTTATATACGTATAAATGTCCCAGTTCCCATGTCTGTCTTTATAACTTCTCCAACAAATGCCTTAAACTTTAGATAACTGTTTCATCCTTGTTACATTTGTTTCACTTGATAATCATATTCATTCCGTGTTTACCCAAGATCAGAACTACCAGGTTTTATAATAGCATGTACCAGCAAGAAGCATGAATGAGATGCAAAAATGTAACATCTTCAATTTACCCACTTCTGAATTTATGTTTTTTGACATTTCTTTTTGTTTTTTTAACTGATTGCAGGATATTAAAGATTGACGATTCCTGTTGTCCTTACACAGTATTTTTCCATTGACATTTTATTGCATAATCTTCACCAAATCAAATCCCATGCAAATAACCGTTTTAGCAACAATTATGCAAAGAAATCTAAGTGTACAGTTTAGCTTGTCTTCAGTAGTTTGCATACTAATTATTTAATATAGGAAGATACAATACATGCATACATGTATATTTGGCATATTAGTGGGTCAAAAGTTGCATGTTAAAATGTAAGTATGTCAGGCTCCAAGTGTGTATACTGTATATGTGGTTAGATATAGTGCCTTATTCTTTACATAGTAAACTGTAGCCCTATTTACTGCACATAAAAAAAGCTTACAACTGATCACATCAGTCGTTCCAATGGGAAAATTAGTGATTTAATTGTTCCTAAAAGGCATCTATAAAATGTGACTATTCTCAGAATGTGCACATTGTCATTATAAAAGGTCTAAATTAAATTTCAAGCTATTAGTAAACACTTTATTTTTTATTGTTCATAGCAAATAATATTTTTTTCTTTCTCTTAAATATTGTTGGCTATAAGGTTTTAGTCAAAGTAAAAACAATCATGACATTTCTTAGATTCAGCCTCATCAACAAAAGATGAGGTGTATATTTTGATACCCCTTATTGAAATTTCAGCTTCCAATAATCTAACTAATTACAGTAAAACATGCTTTTTATAAAGCTAAATTAGGTGTACGGGATTACATTTTTGTGTCACATGAAATATTCACAATATGAATGCAAACAGCACAGTTTGACATAACTCATCTGCTCAACCTCGATAATAATCTATGTCAAGGAAAGCTAAAAAAATGGAAGAAATGAATCAAAATGAAACAGGGTTACAATTCAAACATACCTCTGGCTCAATAACACAATTTTCCTTTACAGGCCTGGACATGGACTCTTTCAATTTCACAAAGCTTGAAGCTTTGATAAAAGAAAAAAAAATCAAACATGCAAAATACTAGCAAGGATTTAAATTAATTTCACCAACTGTACTGAAGTGAAGTCATTAACATTTATTTGGCAAATGGCACATTTTACCACTTTATAAGTTTCTTTCAGACAGTAATACTAGGGTGTTGTACCATGTTAGCCATTATGAATGTAGAGAAAAGCC
Source organism: Erpetoichthys calabaricus (assembly GCF_900747795.2). Taxonomy (NCBI): domain Eukaryota; kingdom Metazoa; phylum Chordata; class Cladistia; order Polypteriformes; family Polypteridae; genus Erpetoichthys; species Erpetoichthys calabaricus. The sequence goes on along the minus strand of NC_041396.2, from coordinate 158,619,482 downwards.
AAGCAAAATGACACCTTTTATTGGCTAACTAAAAAGATTACAATATGCAAGCTTTCGAGGCAACTCAGGCCCCTACTTCAGGCAAGATGTAATCTTTCAGACATCAAACAATACATTTTCATAAAATACACATGATTTACTAATATCTATAATCAATTTACATTGCAAGACATTTTCTAAAAAATGCAAGTATTAAAAAAGACAACAAATGTTCATGGCAGGTAGAATGCAGTATAATACAGGTATATACTAGAATATACTGTTCATTTCTAAAATTACATCATAAGCTTATAAAATAAACATGTTGTTATAACTAATCACAGCATTTCAGCAGTGCTTACAATTTAATATTATATGAATTTCATTAAATATGGTACTAGTTTGTGTCTCATTTGTGTATGTGTGTAAATTTGGGACAGTAATTTCATACATGTCAACTTTGTTTCATCATAATTATTGCAAAATCCTAAAAAAGTTATTGCTATGTGTTTTCCTGCATTGACTTCATATTTTGCAGCACTGCTGGTATTAAGCCAATTGTCTAAAAACCTGTCTGATTCATGGCAGTGCTCATATATTAATAAACATGTTTATTTACATCAGTCTTGGGCTTCAAGTGTGTGATCATTGTGATAAAGATATTTCTTGATTTGGACTCTGAAAAAGAGTATTGTACATTAAAACGGACTTTCCAAAGCCATTTATAAGAGATGTTTCTTTGTTTTGTATCAAATCACAAGTCTTTATTATTTATTTTAGAGGCACTTATTAATAAATGCATTATACATGCCAAATCTATTTCAAATACAGTAAGTGAATTTTAGGTTACTTTTTAAAGCATTCACCTTGGTAATTATATACCAGTTAGTTTAAGTTGTATGACAGGTAAAGTAATGGAGGTTATTGTAAAAGTCAACATGGAAAAACAGAAATCTAGTGTTAGCAGAAAAACAGCACAGGTTTAGACAGGGGAGATCCAGTTGAATTAATATGCTAAGAGTTTCATTGGGTTTAAAAAACCTTTTGAAAATGAACGGCATGTGAGGTTATGCATTAGATTGCAAGAGGATAGAAATTCAAAATATTGTGAACTGATGGGATTGGGAATGGCTTACAGACAATATCATTATGATGTAAAAATTGATCAGTGAAATAAGCAATGTATAAAGTTTATGTTTTTACATAAATTAGAGTAGGAAAATCTGCTTGATTGCAAGTAACATTAAATTAGTGGATTTTTTGAGCAACAAAATGGCTACCATTAAAGCATGACGGATATGTGTCAGATGAAGTTACATGCAGTAAGAAATAAATGTATTGTTCACTTTGCAATAAATTAAAAATCATAATTAAACAATTGGGGTTTAGTCTGCTGCCTCATAGATTCAGGGATCTCTGTTGTACTTGCTAAACTGTTCTGATTGGCTGTTTATCCACTGCTTTGTTTTTTTACTTCCATTTCCTAATTATCATGATCTGCTGTTTGGTTTAATTTTTTTTTTTAGCAATCCTTGGTCTCTTAAATTAACCACGAAGGAATTTAATATTGTCTCACACATGCGCATGGGAGGCAGCTAAATGGCTCAAAAGAAGGTAATTCCCAGTTGGATCAGGGGCTGACCCTTTCTCTTTTTTCCCTGCATACCAAACGTGAGAAATTCTGCCTGGTCCCTTGAACGTCACCTCCAGTTCCACCCCTGAGGACATCACTTTCTCCTTCCATCTTTCAAACCCTCCATGTCTGTACCAAAAGTCAGTTCTGTTTTGGACTCTTGTCTGTAAAGACCATTTTTTCACAGCCTTTTCACTTTAGCAGCCATTTTCCAAGTATATGGAAGGCTGCCCCAAACCTCATTTTGTGTCAAGGCTCAATTATTTATCACAATGGTTACTTTTTATTTTTGGATGTGATATGTTTTTAACATAATTAAAATGAAATCACTTACCTGGTAGGGGAGATACCATGATCACCAAGGTGGTTCTCCCAGGGTGAGGCTCATCCATTGCATTCCAGGTGTGCTAACCCCTGTGATTTCCCCAAATGCGGGAACTTTGACTGCATAATTTGTGGTAGTGGGACTTGGTTTTTTTTTTTTAATTAAATCACATTCTCCACTTTGTTTTTCTAGTTGGTGCAATGGTTGCTACGCTGTTGTAAACCAGACGTGAGTGTGTGATGTGTGTTCATTACCACAACGATTAAAAGGTCAGCATTGTACATTTCCTAATTTTTCCAAATTTTGTGGATACAGAATTAAACCCTATAGTTTGTTTCTTTGCATAATTTACTACTAGGTAGGACTTTCCTTAAGTTTGTGTGCCTTTGCTGACTAAAATTTTTGATCTCATAACCAGAGCTTATGTTTCCCTAAATTCTTGATCTCTCGGTTTTGATCTTGGCTAATTTATATGTCTTTACCTTCTCTCAAATCCATTCTTCATTCAAACTGTTTAGGTAGTGATGTATATGTTAGGTTAATTTGGAACTCTAAATTGGTGTAAAGTGAGTTTCTGAGTGTGCTCTGCAATAGGCTGGCACTTATTTGAGGGCTATTTCCTGCCTTACATCGATGTTGCCTGACTCTGAGCTGAAGGAAGGTGGATATTGGATGTATGCTCCATGCCACATTTCATATAATATCTGCTGAACTGGAAACCATTACTTTATTTGTATTTACCTGACTCTTAGGGTTTTGAAATATGTACTTACTACACTTACTGCCTTATATTTCCTTATTATAAGAGTTAAAATAGAACTGCTTCAGGTTGCTTCTGTAAAAATAATAAAAATACATGTCACAGTATAACAAAAGAAACAAAAGATCATGAAACAGTGTATATTCAATTAATTCTTTCCATTTGCTTTTTATCATTATATATATAACCAACACCATGTTTCATTTTTGTAAATTTCTAACAATGAACCCAAATAAAGTTAAAATAAACCAGATTATGTTAAAGAAAAAACTGAATTTTTTTAAATGAAATGTGATGGAGATGTTAGCAGTCGGAAAATTATTCCTGAGAAAGAATCACTGTAAAAAATAAAATCAAGATTAATATCTTAAGAAAGAAGAGATGGTTAAGTTTAAAGGGAAAGGTAAGTGGAATATGTTTTCTGGTAGATGTATGGTAAGATTTTCAAGCTTAGTTTATACTTGACACGTCTTCATTGGGCGTGAGGGTCGCACAATGAAAATGGCCTTGGAAAGTCCCACACGCAGTGTTTTCACCACACACTGCACACATACATTTTTCTAGCTATGCGGTGCAGCAGATGCCGTGTATTGAAAACATTATATTTCAAGAAGAGGCTGATAACATGGGTACCAGAATAATGAACAAAGGGCTGAATATGACAGAACAGGTACTTGAAACGCAAAGAAGATATGCAAAAACATCTGTTCTTCATGTACGTCCCACACTCATATCTTCTCCTTTTCTTCCTCTTAAAGTCAGTAATAGCAGGCACAACTCTTCTTCCATCAACAGAGTCTCACATCCTCTACTGTGACATTATTAGCTATTACAAACACCATCACTTATTAACTAGGGGAATATCAATGCACTAATTGAACAGGCTGCAAAAAGTAGAAATGTGTTGTGATCACTCAAAGTGCCGGCTTCATGATTCAAGTATAAATCAGACTTAAGAAGGGTGTATTACTTGCAAAAAAAAAGTCAATATATGTATAATTTAATGCAGAGAAAAACATATTTAGAAATATACTGAGACATCTTTAAGAGTAAGGTTGAGACAAATATTGCATGAACAAATCAAAAGCATACAAGTAGTATTACTGGCAAGTCTAATAGAAACTTGTCAAAAGCAGTTAGGTAAAAAACACAATTCTCTTACAAGATCATGTGAAGAGAAATACAAAATTTAAAAATTAAAAGAGGGGGCAGACAATCTTATATTTTTATATTAGTTCACCACAGAACTCACGTATTCCTCCCAGGAACAGACTAGTTACTCAACAATGCATTTTCTGAAGCAAAGGTCACAAGGTAAGAAGTATTTTGAAACAGTACATATGCAAAAACAGTGTGCAGTCACTGATATTATTATGGAAGTCTATTCTGCATGAAAAGAAAAAAAAAGGAAATAGAACTGATGTCTTATTTTAAGTACACTCGCTTGGGAAATGATAAGCATCTGTACACCTGCTCATTCATACAATTATCTAATCAGCCAGTCATGTGGCAGCAGTGCAACACATGAAATCATACAGATACAGGTCAGGAGCTTCACTTAATGTTCCTACCAGAGTGGGGGAAAAATGTGATATTAGTGATTTAGTCTGTGCTTTGATTGTTGGTGCCAGACAGGCTGGTTTGACTCTTTTTGAAATTGCTGATCTCCTTGGATTTTCATGCACAACACTCTCTCAAATTTAATCAGAATGGTGCGAAAAACAAAACAACGTCCAGTGAGTGGCACTTCTGTGGATGGAAATGCCTTGCTGATGAGAGAGAGGTCAGAGCAGAATGAGCAGACTGGTTGGAGCTGTCAGAAAGGCTACAGTAATTCAGATAATAACTCTATATACTTGAGGTGAGCAGAAAAGCATTTCAGACTGCACAAAATGTTAAATTTTCTGGTGAATGGGCTATAACAGGAGAAGATATCGTTGGGTACCTCTTCTTTCAGCTAAGAATAGAAAGCTGAGACTGCAGTGGACACAAGGACATCAAAACGGAGAGGTATAGACTGTTGTAATGAATCTCGATTTCTGATGAGGCACACAGATGGTATGGTCAAAATTTTGTGCTAATAGCATGAATCCATACCACTTGCCTTTTGAGGGGTAGTGGTGGTGTAATGGTGTAGGAAATGTTCTCTATGCAGATTTTGTACCTGTTAATACCGATCAATCATCAATTGAATGCTATGACCTATCTGAGTATTGTTACTGGCCATGTGCATCCTTTCTTGGCCTAGATGATTTACCCATTTTCTCATGGCTACTTCCACCATGTCACAAAGCAAAAGTCATCTCAAACTCATTTCATGAGCATGACAATGTGTTCAGTGTTCTTCATTACCAAAAATAACATTATCATTAAAGATGGAATGCATTTTTGACCCCTAGGCAGGTCTAATATTTAGTAGGGCAAGCTTGCATTGTCACTGGGGTTCCAGTAAAGAGTCTTCACTGGCTGTTCGTTTTATGCATTATCTACTGTATAATGATAACTATTAGCACCTCAAATCAATATTGTAACCAATTTAAAATAGATCTGAATCCTTTTTTGTAACACTATTGATGGTAAACTTTGGACGTGGAGTCCTGCCCTCCAGTAGAGGGTGATACAACAGCCTCAGCATCCCATCACTTTCATCCGTGGTTGCTGGTACATCATTTTCAGTATTTCAAGTTGATTAGCTTGGCTGAAGGCTCTGCTAATAATGTGAGGAAGACAGCCTCTATTGAAGAATCGTGAGTGCTTCATTGTGGAAATAATTTTCCTCCATTTACACACAAATGTAAAAAAGAAAGAGGATTTCTTGTATTGGAAGATCTATAGAGAAGATAACTATACAATAAATACAGATGGAGATACATTTTTAGTTTATAGCCAAAAGAAAGACATACTTTGAGAAACCATACCGTGGGGTGGTGGCGATATGTCAACCGTTAATTTGAAAGCTTTATTAAAACTGTTTAAAGCACACATTATAGTGGGACATTAATCCAGCTCCACCCTCCATTCAGGTAGGAGTGTTTAAAAGTATCTGTTCTTTAAGTATAAGACTATCCAAGTTGTTGATCAGTTTTGATCAACAGTAGCTTCAGATCATTTATCTTTGCTTACTCATATTTATATTTTCCTGTCTGTAATCTGTTGGTCATTGTGTTTGTTTATATCCATAGCAGCAATTCTTTTTAACAAACAATATACATAGTCACAGATCATTTACTCTTTTAAGAACTGATACACTAATTGTTAATACCTTTAGAAAAGCTTCAGGATTTGCATTTTTGAGATAGGACAATGTATTCATTCAGAAAATAACTATAATATTAAGATTATGAATTATTATATGTTCTGTTGTAGTATCCTAAGAGAATAGAAAATTGCAAATCTAGTGACTGTAATTTTTCCCAGCACCAAATTAATGCTACTGAAACTCTTTTGTTTGTTTAAAAAACATCCCATTTTCACTCTTTTCAAATAAGTTTGACCCTTCTGAAACCAGCAGGGTCACATCTGGCCTTCACAAATACCAGGTACAACCACTCATCCATCGATAATATGTACCATATGTGATGATTCATAAACCCACAGAAAACCACTGCCCAATGTTTTGTGATGGATTTAGCACTTAAGGAGCTGACTATTTTGTTTTTCCAATATGAGTACCATCTAATTTAGTTTTAATACTCAATATGAGTTATTGTTCTGAGTAATATGTTGGTTTATCTAAGATATTAAGCCACTAGCTTCTCATCAGCTCAAAGCATGACTTCAGAGTGTTACTTTGATCAATGTGATCTGTGTACCACTCTAATCCAAAAAAAAGAGAGCAGCGTCTAAGTCTTTATTATAAATAGTTGTCCCATCAAAGCAGATAGGGGTGACGAAAGAGAGACCACAATAACATCAAAAAATGCACAGGAAATACTTGCTAATCCACTGGGCCAGAAAAAAACAGATTCTGCTCCCTAATTTGAACATGGAGCGGGTGACACACTCGCTCACATAAGAAACTCTGTGCCTAAACCATCAAACTACTCTCCTTACTCCTTTCTCTCCACACTCTAAATGTGCTACCTGTTATTTGTTGAGCTTTGTCAAAGCTCATCTCTTGATTCCAAGCTTTACAAGAAGGAAGCAAACCATCTTGGAGTTACTTCCAGCACAAGTCTGGAATCACTTTAATGGCTAGAAATGCCCTCCATAAGTCTCAGGGTCATTCTTCTACCTTTGCAAAAGTGACATCTCCTGACTATGAGGGTTGGAGTAATGGCACCACAATAAATTTACTTTACTATTTCCTTAGCTTTGTATCACATTATTTTTGTTTGTCATGTGGTTGATTTAGTAGATCATCTAATTGGGACAAACAAACAGAGCAATGTGGACTTTACTTCATTTTATTAAGATTTCACTGAGAACAGACTCAAGATGTATATAGGAGGAGATCATTCTTCCCCCAAACTATGTGACTCTTCAATTCCACCCGGGGGGGTAAACATTAACATTATTCAAAGTTATTGTCTGTTTTTACCTACATTTTTATTACTCTTTCATTTAATATTGTTTTTTTGTATCAGTATGCTGTTGCTGGAGTATGTGAATTTCCCCTTGGGATTAATAAAGTATCTATCTATCTATCTATCTATCTATCTATCTATCTATCTATCTATCTATCTATCTATCTATCTATCTATCTATCTATCTATCTATCTATCTATCTATCTATCTATCTATAAACAAAACACACTAGCGGACAATTCATTAGGCGCACTTACAGTACCTTGTACCAAATAAGATCGCCTTTTGCTTCCAAAGCAGCCTGAATCCCAAGGTGCTAGAAATAATCCTTTGGGTTTTTGGTCAGTGTGTACTAAATAACAGCACACTGTCATATTCATTAAATAGACTTGGGATGGTACCTGCTTTATGAGATGGAGTATTATTCTACTGGATGCACCTGAAAAAGGGTAGAACGGGGTCTTAAAGGTATGCACAATATCAGTACTTATGTATGTGGTTGCATTCAAATGACACTCATTTTGATATTTTGAGGCTTTATGTGTGCTAAAGAAACATTCCAAACACCATAACAGTACCACTACAAGCTTGTACCACTGATAGACAGTATTGATCCATGGACTAATGCTGTTTATACCAAATTCTGATCCATCACGTGTATGTCCTAGCACAAACCAACATTTGCTAGACCAAGTAACACTATTCCTAGTTTCTTTATTTGTCCACTTGTGGTGCTCACCATTGCATTGCAATCCAGCTTGGTCTTCAGCATCTGTAGGCCATTAATGTCAAGGTCCAGCACATTATGTGATGACCTTGTGAAGAACTGTTATTTGAGCATTTGTACCTTTTATGTTAGCTCGGCTAATGTCTTCTGACCTCTCTCATTAGTTTTTGCCCAAAGAACTACCTTTCACTGAATATTGTTTTGTTTATTACAACACACTGTGTACAATCTACAAAGTCTAGTGAATGAAAACCCCAGGAGGACAGCCATTTTTGAAATGGTTATTCCAAACTATTCTAATGTTTGCTTTTGAAACAATGGCAAACTCCTTAAGCTCCTTAAGTGCTAAAATGCATTTGTTGATCATGTCTTTATGCTTCAGTATGCTCTATACACTGATGTGCAGCCACATGAATGGAAGTTTGGTTATTTGATTTAATTAGTAAACGAACCTAATATGATGACAACTGAGTGTAAATTTGAGTCTCAGCTGCACTTTAAAATTAACCAGCACATTGTCACATGATGAAGTCACAGCACATTGTGCCACTGTTGATAATATAATAGTTTTAATATTCACCCTATTGTCTCACTAGTATTTTTGTCATGAGCTTTTTTCATATTGGGTGTACAAATTTGGTCTTCTTGGGGTGTGAAATGGCAACACTAACCTCTGCACCTCAATGAAACCCAAATATTGTGACACATGATGTACCACCAATAATTAGATTAAAAACTTTTAATAAATGGTCCTTCCATATGACAGACAACTTCAGGTTAGCCTGCTCACCTGCAGTAACTGCTGCATCAGTATTAATTTTGTCAATCATTTTTTATCTACTGGGGCAGCCTGGCGGTGCAGTGATAGAACTCCTGCCTCACAGTAAGGAGACCATATTTTGAATCCCAGATATTTCCTGTGTGGAGTTTGCACACCCTCTCCATGTCCATGTGGGTTTCCTCTAGGTGCTCCAGTTTCTTCCCATAGTCATAGGACTAGCAGGTTAGGTGAACTGGTGTTGCTAAAGCGGTCTTTGTATGTGTATGTTCGGCCTGTGATGGATTGTTCCTGGGTTTGCACCTGATGATTGCTGGGATAGACTCCAGCTTCCCCACAGCCCTACCCTGGATAAGCAGATTAGGAAAATGGATTGATGGATGATGAAAGATATACAATGTAAAAAAATTAAAATTAAAAACACCTCAGCTCAATTTAATACAAAGCTCATGTTCTTAATGAATGTTTACTTTTACACAGTCCATTTTATGTAGAACTGAACAGAACCTTTTAAAGTAATTTGAATAAAATAATACAAAAAATACATAAAAGATGACGTTAAAAGAAATGGAAATTCTCAACAGGCAGCCTAAAACTGTGAAACCATCACAAAGTGATGTAGTTTTGACATTAGACAATTTTGAAAAAGGCAATAGTTGAATAATATAACATTAAAAGATATAAATCTATTTTTAATGTATGAAAGAATTTTTACATTTTCTTGTAATTAAAAGAGTGCCTATGGAAGCACCATGGAGGCTAGATGGGACTGAATTCAAGATAGGACCCAAGTCAATCTCAGGGCCTGTGCACACACATCCGCATTCATTCTCAGTTTTGAATTACCAAAAAAAACTCACAAAGACATGGGAAGAATGTTCAAACTCTGTGATTCAATCTTATTTATCTGGAAATGTGAGAAATCACGTGTAATTGCTGTGTCACCCATGATTTAACAAGGTTAAGCTACAATTAGGAAGGTGTAATGTTTTCCTTTCTATAAAAACTATGAATAATACATTGAGGGAGTACTTGTAAAAAGTTAATAGGTACGGTGAGAGTTGAACATGAAATCAATAATGTATTAATTTTACATCTATTTATTTACTGCACCCCTTTTTTTAAAACAAAACCAACCCAGGATGGGATACTAATCCATGATTTAGGGCAGTTGTGTTTACATGTACTCTAGGCTACTTTATAGTCGTCATTTACTGTAACATGCTGGAAAGTGGCTAAATAAGAACGTTGATATTGAGAGAAAATCTAAACTCCATGTTGACAGGCGATTAGGAGAGGAAATGAACTCTGATCCCTACATCTTTTGGGATGCAACACTAGGTATAAAATGAAAATGTGAATGTTGATTGCCTTTTAAATCTAGCTATGGTGAGACTTAGAAAATCTAATGTAATTTTAGAGACCTTCATACAAATTGAAATCACATTGATACACATAACTTACTGATTAGGAGAACTGACTTATTTTTCTCTTTTCCCACAATATCATTTCAATTAAATATTGCGATCCCAGTTGATAGGTTTTGTAAGCCAGGAGTAAAGATATGGCGTTATTTTTTATTAACAACAAAAACCCAATTTACAGTCACTTCTAGTAAAATAAAATAATGGACATCCATCCATCCATCCATTTTCCAACCCGCTGAATCCGAACACAGGGTCATGGGGGTCTGCTGGAGCCAATCCCAGCCAACACAGGGCAGGAACCAATCCTGGGCAGGGTGCCAACCCACCGCAGGACACACACAAGCACACACTAGGGCCAATTTAGAATCGCCAATCCACCTAACCTGCATGTCTTTGGACTGTGGGAGGAAACTGGAGCGCCCAGAGGAAACCCACGCAGACACGGGGAGAACATGCAAACTCCATGCAGGGAGGACCCGGGAAGCGAACCCAGGTCCCCAGGTCTCCCAACTGCGAGGCAACAGCGCTATCCACTGTGCCACCCTATGCAAACATTTAATCATTTTATATTTTAACTTTTACAGAACATTTTTGGTTTATACACAGTTCACATTTATAAAACAATATGTCATGTCATTTTCTAATCCAGAATAGGGTCATGGGGGCGCTGGAGCCTATTCCAGCTAGCACAGGGTACAAGCCTAGGAAGGAAAACACCCTGGACAGGACGCCAGTCCATCGCAGGGCAAACATACACACATACCAAACACACACTAGGGCCAATTGAACAACAGCCATTGGACTGTGGGGAGAACATGCAAACTCCACATGGGGAGGACACAAGATGCAAACCCCAGTCTCTTTACTATGAGGCAGGAGTTCTACCACTGTGTCATTGTGTCCCCTTATAAAACAATATAACATTCTTAAACTTGTTTAATTCAATTCAGAGTCATGAGGGGACAGAGGCTATCAGAGCAGTTTTGGATACAAGGCAGGAAGCAAACCTAGACAGGACAGCAGTCCATCGATGGGCCCACTCACATATACTCACACTCACAAAGGGGCAATTTGGAATCACCAATGTATGTAATCTGCATATCTTTGGTGATGTGAGAAGAAAATCAGAGGACCCATGCAGGCACAGAGAGAATGTGCAAACTCCTCATGCACTATATTTGGGATTCCTGGATCCAATACACTGGGTGCATTTACCACCACTTCACTGTACAAGCCATTTGTCATTTATTACTCATTTAAAAAAACTGTTTAGTTTAATTTTATTACATTATTTAACTATTCATTCATTATGAATTTCGGAGTCACAACAGCCAGAGCAAATTCTTGTAGCAAAATACGCATGGAATTAATTGAACGTCAATGGTACGATACTCCATGACAGGAACACCAATGTGCAAACTCACATTCACTCATTCAGAGCGCACAGAGCTTTCGGAGGAAAACCTTGAAGACAAAGGAAGAATGTGCAAACTCCGCACATACAGTGACAGATTGCGATTTGAGCAGGAATTCACTATGCCACCCACTCTTGCAGTACAACAATACTAAAAATAGCCAAAACACATGCAGCAACATAAATACATGTGTGAAAGTATATATATTTTCATGAGAAGAGGGCACAGTGGCTACCATTACTGCTTCTTAGTTCCTGGGTTCAAATTCCATGGCAAGTTACTTCTTATGTCAAAGTTGTATGTTCTTCCGGTGTCCACATTAGGTATCCTGATTTCTTCACACAACCTAAAGATATGCATATGGGTTGGTTGGTAATTCTATATTATGAGTATGTATAGATGTGTCCAGTGATACCATAATAGGCACTGCCCTCCTCTGACCCATCACTGCATAAGAGTGTTTGAAAATTGATGTAAGGATGACATGTGCCAGTGATTAAAAGATAAAATAAGAATGAAAGATAATCCTGGACAGGCAAAGAATGGAGTGGCATTTTAGGCAGGGTGCATTCCTAACTTCCAGGCATTGTTGTTTGGACAGCTTTGTTTACTACCTCAGTAAAGCTGAAGCAAATACAGAAAAGTGAGAGAAAACACATTTGAAACATTTATTTTTTTACCAAACTACTGGCCAGGTCTTAATCCTGCACCCTTTAGTTTCATTTTAGAAACTCATCTTCATGTTACAAGTCCTTCCTTTGTGAGAGTATTAGCTTATCCAAGAATTGTTTATCTCACCACCATACAGAATTATAGGCAAGACCATTTATTCTACATGATTAGTTAATACCTCTGAGTTCCTCCCAGGTATGTGATACCACCCTGGATCGAGAGAGGGCGCTGCTGCTAACTGTCTTATCTTCTTCCTCTACAGTGCTGAGAAACTGCCAAGTGAGGGCAAGTGACTCATGTCTCTTCCTGTCCCTGGGCCATAAAAAGCAACTGCCCAGAAGGATGCGTCACTTCTTGCCTAAGCGACCTGAGCAAAGGAGCTCCATAACCAAATAGCAGCTGAAAAAGCCATTAAGAGAGATGAAAGAAATTGTTTCAGTGGCAGCCTTTTCTGTTTCTTTATAGCACAATCATGAATTATTTTTGTTTGAATATATTAAGTAAACGAGGGTTGGTGCCCCACAATTTATCTGTGTATCAGCCTGTCATTCCCTCGGATGATCACAATATATACTGTATATATGGCAAAAGATTACAAAGGACAATGAGAAAGGGTTGGACTCTGATTGGACACCCTGTTTAATAGTCTGTTGAAAAATCAAGAAAATGTGGCAGTCAACATCTTTCATCGATTCCCTTGCTCCTTTCAGCTAGTTACACAAATAGAATACTTTTTAAAGTGGTGCTCCATCCATTTCAAAAACTGGTTCATGACTGAATGGAGACTTCCAAGTAGGTGACAGTTTAAGCAATTGGTTGAGTGGAAGGGACAGGGCTTATAGCATTAATACCAAAATTGATTTCAATTGTCTTCTGGGGCTTTCTCTTCCACTCTTTACCCTGATATTTCCCCACAATGCTTCCATTTATATATATATATATATATATATATATATATATATATATATATATATATATATATATATATATATATGTATATGTATGTATGTATATGTATATGTATATATATATATATATATATATATATATATATATATATATATATATATATATATATATATATATATATATATATATATATATATATATATATATATATATGTGGAGGATTGCCGGCTTTTTACTCCGGCCCTCACCCCCAGGCCACCAGGAGGAGCTCTCCAAGCAGCGTGGACATGCCCAGAGTTCCAGCAGGGCCTCATGGACTATGTAGTTTTTATACACAGCCCTGCTGGATACCTTGGGGGCCACCGGGAGTCGCTGTAGGGGGGCTTGTGGACTCTTATGTGCCCTATCTATCTATCTATCTATCTATCTATCTATCTATCTATCTATCTATCTATCTATCTATAACCCGGGAGTACGTCACGGTCACGTGACAGGAAGGAGCGACGTGCTCCTGGGTTGAAGAAAAGGACTGTTTACCCTGACCCGGAAGGAAAAAGGAACTGTGGACTGTTGGACAGGAACACCTCCGGGTCAGGGTGTATAAAAGGACTGTGGGAAAGCCCAGACACTGAGCTGAGCTGGGAGGTAGGGTGGCGAAGTGTCTGGGCGAGGAGGAAAGAGTGTATTGTTGATTGTTGATTTATATGAGTGGTGTGGAGTGGAGGGTGCTTTGTGCACAGTATAGTTGTACAATAAAGAAGAGTTGTACTTTTACATTGTGTTTGGAGTGGTACCTGAGGGTCCGAGAGGTGGACAAAGGCCTCTACTGCGACAATATATAAATATATATATATATATATATATATATATATATATATATATATATATTCACTGCATTCGTAGTCTGAATCACAATCTGATTGTATGGGTGGTTACCTACCAGGTAACGCTTGTGGTTGGTCAGCAAGTCAGCCAACATCTGCCACGGTGCCCTCAGTTGTGAGAAGCAGATCATAGAATGGTTGAAATAGTTTACTGTCAAATAATGCAGAGTACGCGACACGTGTTTCGCCCTAATTCTGGGCTCATCAGGCGTACACATGCACTGCACTCCCTCTCGGGAATTGAACCTCGGCGCTAGAGGCGAAGCCCCTAATGTTGCGCCACGGCGTGTAGTTTGTTTATTTGACAGCATGTAGATCGGGGTAATTACATTCACGGCATTCGTATATATATATATGGCATGCGTGATTGTGTGTGGCTCTGCTGTTAGTAAATATGATAGAAAACAGCTAAGCTTTTCCTTGCTCAAGCAAAAATGAGAGTACTATCTCAGTAAATGGATGGTGGTTGCTCACATAACTCAGTTTTATATAATCACCTTGCTATTTAACACTAGACTTCCCTATTGGCTCTTTCTGCATGGTGTTAATTCTGCACCTTGACATTCATCTTTTACAGTATATTTTTTTTTTTTTGCACTGCTAATGGTGGCTTTTCAATTAGTAGCTTCAAAGATTGTACTGACATGTTAGCCTGTTGCTAGCCAGGTGACTAACCCAACATTGCATAAGTGATGTTAGTAAATGATGGACAGTCAGTCAGCGTCCAAACTGCAGGACACACACACACACACACACCAAGCACAATTTAGAATCGCCAATGCACCTAACCTGCATGTCTTTGGACGGTGGGAGGAAGCCGGAGCACCCAGAGGAAACCCACGCAGACACGGGGAGAACATGCAAACTCCATGCAGGGAGGACCCAGGAAGCGAACCCAGGTCTCCTTACTGTGAGGCAGCAGCGCTACCACTGTGTCACCGTGCCGCCCTAAATGATGGACATTTAATTATATTTCTGATTAATGTTTTGGGACCGTTTACTTGACATTTTAATCAGGGGATTACAGTGGTTGTTTACATTTTCAGAAATTGTTTACTGTTCCCATTAGATGCCTGATATACTGTGTAATGAGAGATTTAATGATAAAACAACTTTAGCTTAATATAATGCATTTAAATCTATTAGCTGTGATTTTTAAACATAAAATGTATTGTTCATTAGACTTTTATTCTTGTGAATTCTGTCAATAAATACCAGGTAATAGCAAATAAGTAAGAGTTGTTTATTAGAGTACAGTTTTAATTTCAATTCAGAATACCCACTTTTTCAACAAAAAGTGTTGAGACAGTAAAGTCAAAATTACTTTTTGGCCATGTATGTGGGAAATCGGGCTTTGAAATATATAAAAAAAAATATTTTCTAGCAAAACTACAGAATAACACCTTTTATTTCTGGATATCAGTGCACATTTATTAGTTGAAATTTTAGAATGCCTTTTTTATTCAAATTGATTGGGAGAGAAGTCCCTTTGTTCCAAAAGGTTCTAATCATTAGACGTGGTGAACAAATTCCCTCTTAATAATTTTACACACAAAAGTAAAGTGAGTGAAGGAACCACTGTGGTGTGGCTGTAGTGCTGCTGCCTCGTGACCAGAGGACTGGGGTTCATGTCCTGCATTCCCCCATGTTCTCCCTGTGTCCACATGAGTCTCCTCCAGGTGCTCTGGTTATCTCCCACAGTCTAAAGACATGCTTGTTAGTTAGATTAGTGGATGCTAAATTGCCCCCAGAGGGTGTGAAAGTGTGTTTTTACCTTTATTTTATTTAAATTTTTCTTTGTTACCTACTCAATATTATTTTATTTGTTTTTCTTTTCTTGTGATTTTCTCTTTGACATCTTGTAAAACACTTTATGCTGCATTCTTTGTATGGAAATGTGCTATAGAAATAAATGTTATTTTTGTTGTTGTGGCCTGTGCTTGCTGGGATACCCTGCTCAGGATATAGAATGCTTGGAAAATGGATAGATAAAAGTAGGAGTGAAAGTTGAAGATGTATCATTATACACTATAAGTAAAGATGCTTGTGTATAGAATCATCTTCTGTGTTCTGTTTCTTTCCCTGACTGCCTCTTATTTTCAGAGACACAATGCATTGTGGTGATGCTGCTACAAAAAGAAGTTGAAAGTTAAAAAGTGTCTCAGCCTCTTTGCAGTAAATTAGGCACTGGAAAATTTTCCCTAACAAAACATTTGAGGTTGAACGTTCTCCTCACCATTGCCAAGTGCCCAGCTTCTATGTTACCACATAGTTACCTCCTCAGTACCCACCTTTCTGTCCTATGGCCAGTTATTTCAAGCCAATATAAAGTTGACCAAATAACCTAATGTGTGCAATTCTTTGGAGTCTTATAGGAAAAATGAAATATATTTAGTAAATTAATGCAAACAAATTTTTTACTTAAAGACTTCAACCCTGGCATCATAATTCCAGCATAACCTACAGTATTTTTTGTATTCTGTTAAAATCACCTTTTTTATCCTGTTAATTTCAGTTGACATTTTACATTTCATGTAAGTTATCAACCGATGTAAATTATTATATATCTGACCAGAGGCTATTTCAAAATTTTATTTTGTTCTGTTACATATTTTATTAATTCTTTTGGATTTTCTGACAGTTTTTAAAGTGTATATGTTTCTTTACATTATTCGTAGAGAAAATTCAAGCAAAATGACACTTTTTATTGGCTAACTAAAAATATTACAATATATAAGCTTTTGAGGCAACTCAGGCCCCTTCTTCAGATTACATCTTGCCTGAAGAAGGGGCCTGAGTTGCCTCGAAAGCTTGCATATTATAATCTTTTTAGTTAGCCAATAAAAGGTGTCATTTTGCTTGACTTTTCTCTACATTCATATTGGCTAACACGGTACAACACCCTAGTGCTATTTGCATTATTCGGAAACTGATCTCAGAGGCATCAGACTTAAGGCAGTAGAAAAACATTGACAAGACAAAAATGAGTTTATATTTAAATTAATGAAGATATTACATGTGTATGGCATGATGGTGCAGTGATTATTGTAGCTGTTTCATAACTGTAGTCCATTATTGAAGCCACTAAACACATGGAAATGGGAACCTAAGCCCAAGGTCCAGAGTACAAATCCCTGCCTGGTCAGTGTCATGGAGTATTATTCTCACTCTACCCAGGTTTGCATGTGCATTTTAGGTTTATTGGGGATTGTAAATTAGGTGTGAGAAAATAAGTGTTTCTGTGTACTGCAATAGAATGGCATCCCAACTAAGTTGTTGCCCTTTTTTTTGCCCAGTGTATTCATTATAGGTTCTTAGCTTCTGTACTTGTAACTCTAAACTTTTATATCCAGTTTGTGAAATTAATGGATATATATTGTATATGGTAAAACTGATTAAAACATCATTAAAATAATTACCTGTCAAAACTAATATTTTTTTACTGACATTAATATACTAGTTTAAAAACACTAAATTGTGCTTACTGTTACTATATCATAAATAAGTTCTGCAAGATACATAATGTTTTGTGTTTGTAAAAGACTTAAAAACTTTAGTTTCTTATTGTCATTAATAAACAAGGAAGTGAAATTAAGATTCCACGATAAAAATATTATTAGAAAGAAAGAAAGAAAGAAAGAAAGAAAGAAAGAAAGAAAGAAAGAAAGACATTGTAGTTCTGAGTTTAAGCAAACAATAAAATCACAGGATCACGCAAAAAAGAAGGTAAAAATGTAAAGCAATGAAAAAATAATAATAATAAAAATTGGAAAGCAACAAGAGAAGCATTTGACTGTTTTCAGCACAAGAGGCCAACTTAGTAAATAGGCAAAACTAATGAGTACTCTTTGAGATCTTAGGAGAGTGTGGAGAGCCTCAGGACAAACATGCCGTGCTGCACCTGATGGAAACTGGGAGACATCAAAGCTGGAAGGATTAGAGCTCTCACAGTGTTAAGAAATGGCCAGGGGGAGATTCACCAACTTATTATCCACATCCCAGTTAATCCTGTTATCTGCAAAATATAGCTGTGTTTAGGAGCTGCCACCACCTCAAACATGCTTGCATCTAATTCCGCATTTACATGGCCCAAGCACAGCTAATTTAGATCTTCTTAATCTATAAGCATTAGAATAAATTTATTTTGAAAACTTGTTTGAATTTGTATTAAACTCTGCTCTTGCTAATTAAAAAATATCATTAATAGAAAGTTTCACATATTTACATGCAATGTCTTTAAGTTAAGGTGGAATACTGTATGATATGAGCTTACTGAATTTAGTCTTTTTAAAACAGTTTATTGACCAATGTGTGAATAAAAAAATACATATAATACATCGTATGACTTGTACAGAAATGTATACTTGCAAGACCATAAATTTAAACTGCCCACAGTATTTTTTTAAATTACTAAACTAAACAAAAAAAGCACTGCATTCACATTATGTTCAAGGTAATCTGGATAGCTGTGAAAATACAATATTTTAATTAAATAACATTTTTGAATTTGTGCTCTAATGTTTCAACTGATTTCACAGTTTAGTTTTAGTTTTAAAGTGAAATGATGAAGGCATAAATTAATCAAAACAATTCAGATAAGTTAAATATTTAAGTGTAAGGTTGAAATAAATTATTAAAAATTATATTAAAAGACAAAAAACACGAACAAGCTAATTAAAGAATAAATAATATATTCAATACTATATATTCATTAGACAAATTCTTTGAACTAATATGTACGAACAATTAGTTGCTTTAATATGTCATTAATTAAACCTGCTAATGAAAGAGTGGAGATAGTCTGAAGATGAATAATTAATAGTACTGAATAAAGAATTATTTTATAAGTAAAACTCTACTCAACCTTGCATTAATAATTTCTCACTGTGTCTCATTTTTCTTTAATATTAAAAACCCTATTTTCAGGGTTATATTTGATGTTCAGGTAGGTCCAGTGCTTAAAACTAAAAGATAAATGATTAAAAACGGTGAAATCAACTGAAAACACTGAAGACTGCTCCTTACACTTGCACTTATTGGATGCAACTTTGCTCATCCTGCCGCATCCTTTTCTTTAAACAGACATTCTTTGAGACATCATTTTTTGCTTCGTATGTGGCTTTATGCCTGCAAGTGGAAACATCCACCATGCTGTGATAAACACAGACATGTCACTTTCAGAATGTGCTTGTATATTAATAACACAATTCCTGTAGCAGTAATGTGCAAAAGGCAGAAATTAATTTGATTCTCTGTAATGAATTATATTTTCTGTTTAAATCAGGAAGTCTTTATTCATACCACAGTATTCATTAGTACTATTAATAATCTTGCTCTCCACTTACACTCCTTTACCTATATTTGGTGGAATTGTTTGTTTATTTGTAGCTTGTACTTTAAAGAATAAGCAAAGATTTATCCTCCCCATATCTTCCATGTGGTCTTTATTGTCTAAGGATCTGTCCTTTAAAGTTGCTTTGGGGCATTATGTTGGTGAATAAGAAAGCTGAGCAATCTCAGGTCATTCGAAATGCTCAGAATTCAATCAATGGTCTTTAAAGTGTATGCTGAGGGAAAAACAAGGGTTAAAAAACAGATGCATACCCCCTTGATACTTAAATCTCTAATGGAGGAAGTTGTTTGCATATTGCTTAAAGCTGTTTGCAACAATGTTGGCTTCAACGGAGCACATTGCAAAGGCTTTTAACCCTTAAATACTACAGTAGAAGAAATAAACCACACTTGATCAATGATCACATTAATCAAGGCTTGTTTTTAATTTTGATTTAAATTCTTTAGGCTCCTGAATTGATCTGATCAAGGAAGAACATTCATTGACTGGTCAATAGTTTTATTATTTTTACTACTGCTAATATTAATACTAGTGTACTGCAACACATGTAATAGGCACATATTGCTGTTTCAAGATTACTTTGGTGAAAAGTTTCACTGTATAAGAATGCAGACTTTTGTCCTTTTTTCATCCTTGAAATTAGCAAGACAGTTGTTTTTTTTTTATTAACACCACATCCATCCATCCATCCATTTTCCAACCCGCTGAATCCAAACACAGGGTCACGGGGGTTTGCTGGAGCCAATCCCAGCCAACACAGGGCACAAGGCAGGAACCAATCCCGGGCAGGGTGCCCACCACATCCATTTCAATATTAAACATTTTGGGTGCCTAGTTTTTCTGCAGTCACTGCTCATGTACTGTTTAATTGTATAAAAGTCACCCTGACTGCAAACACTAAGCAAAAGGAGAATCAAGCATATCAAAAATAAAATTCTGACTAACAAAATACACAGGAGATGATAAAAATAGGGTCTAATAAGATATCATTTGAGCAAATGGCAGAGGAAGTGCCAAATGTAACACTGAGCCTAGCTAATCAACAAGCCATTTCCTAACTGACTACTGAATAGTTCGATCACATACATCAGGTTACCCAACGATTCGCTTCACTTATGTTCTGACCACCTCACATGTCATCACATCTTTGTTACAATTGGCCTCCCAACATTAGTGTTATGTAGTTATTGTAGAAGGGGGCAATTTAAACCCTAGCCGAGGGTACCCCCTTAATATAATTAAGGTGGCCTTAAAAACCTTTGTCTTTCTGCCTTTTCTTATGTTCGCAGAGGCCTAGTGACTTATTCATCAGAGTCTCAAGTGCAGTATATATGGTTTTTTATTTAGATGAAAGAGGCTGATGTCCAGCCAAACCCCCCAACAGCACTTTCATTTCTACGGTATGTTCTTGCAATGTGGATGCTATGTTTTTACACAGTAGCTTCCGCATTCATCCAGGCATCGTATTAAGGATTTTGTATGCCTTTGACTTCTTTTATATAACACTACAGAGAATGGCTGGTTATATGACTGCGTCCTTTCATGAATTAATGTGTTGTCTTATTAGTGAAGAAGCCTTTAACTGAAAGAAACAAATGTGTTAGGTGTGTAATTTCATTTATCCAATCCTCTTCTTAGTCTTAAAATTAATGTATTTCTAGTATGGCATTTCTCACAGTGCTCATCCTTTAATTTCAGTGTATAACCACAAATACATATACACATTGATTAAGACATAATCTGTTAATTGATTTAGGAGGTATTGGTGGCATCTTAGAAATCCCTGTTATTATTACCATAGTTGTCAGTATTACAGTTCAAAGGCGCTCCTCTGACTTGTCCTGTGACAAATGAATTGTCATCCTGACCCTTTGAACCCTGCCCAATTAAGGAAATACTTCTAAACCACAGTGATTCACTGCAGCCATGGACTGTGTTGGAACTGAGCTCATAATCACAGAATAACTTAGTAAATCAAATGAAGAATTAGTTTTAGCAAGGCCTCTAAGAGAGTTTTAATTAGCATCAAATATAATTCAATGCTGGAAGTCATGACATAAAGTTTCTAAGAGGAGTAGACTGGGAGGACACTATTACACAGTGTTTGCGTAATGAAAACTGTGCAAATTGTGCCCAGTATTGCATAAAAACACAGATATAGTTATAAGAAGACAAAGCTGGTAAGTGAAGGTTTT
The DNA here is from genome assembly GCF_900747795.2 of Erpetoichthys calabaricus. Lineage (NCBI taxonomy): Eukaryota > Metazoa > Chordata > Cladistia > Polypteriformes > Polypteridae > Erpetoichthys > Erpetoichthys calabaricus. The sequence goes on along the minus strand of NC_041396.2, from coordinate 158,597,898 downwards.
CTTTTTTCCCATTCTTTCTTAATCTTCAACAGTTGCATTTATTGACTTACCATATTTCCCAGAATGCTGTGCATATTCTCCTCCTCAAAAAATCAGCATTTTACTTCATGATTCTAGTGGTTTAGCTCAAAATGGTATATGATAGTACAGTGTGGAAATATTAATCAATTCAATTATGCCATAATAACAAAAAAAAAAATACAGTTTGTTATGTCTCACCCTTAGCCAAATACTTTTTCATGCATTTCACATACAATTGCCCCCTGTCTGTACTGTCTTATTTACCATACATACTGCAGTCAAGAATCCATGTCCTAGCACTCTGGTATTGACACATTATGTTTCCTGGCTTTGTCAAACTTTGTGTCTACTGTTGGCTACTGCCTTGAGCCCAGTGCTGCCAGGATAGGCCCTGGTAACTCTGACATGGACTTTTCAAGAATGTGCACGGATGTGCCCTGCTACAGACTAGCATGCTGTCCAAGAACGGTTTTGCCTGTGCTCAAAGCTGGCAACATAGGCTCCAGCCCCATGGAACTGTGGATTGGATCAAGTGGGTTTTAAAATAAATGGATGGGTAATCCCTTATCCGCCAGAGATTCACCACCAGTTTCCAACTTTAAATTTGCACATCTAACCACTCTGTATCTTAGCGTGAATTGTGTTCAGCCTTCTGATCCTTCTGATATTAAGAAAAGTATGTAAGTTAATGCCTGATTTTGTGGTTTGCACAGGAGGAAGTAATTGAGTGACCACATTTCTGATGATCCAGAATGATGTAACATGTAAATAAAGAAAATGATTCCTAAAATGCAGCTGTAGCAAATATACATACTTGCATTAGTGATATAACATATAATATATGATTCCTCTTAGTCACGTATCTCAAATCAGTGTCATGTGGGGCCAAAGCACATCCTGGTAGCCATGGATGAGGCACCAGTCCAGCTCACACAAGTGCACTAGATAACTTTTGAAAAAACAGTCAACTTAACATACGTGTCTGAGGATATAGGAGGAAAACTGGAGTACCTGGAAGAAAATTCACACAACCATGAGGAGAATATGCAAACTGCACAAAGAGAGCAACCCACTACAGGATTCGAACCTATGATAATGGATCCAAAAGTCTGTGCCAACAGTCCTGCCAAAGATTCAAAGGTTTTAGATCATCCTCTCGTTTAAAAAAAAAACTGCCTTTGTGTTGATCTTGAAAGTATTTTTATTACCTACAAACCTTTAAAGCACTGCTTGTTTTCCCAGGAAGAATTCATTTTTAATATGATTTAATTTCATTAAAATGAGAAAAGAAAAATCAAAAGTAATTTCACAAGGAAGTTTGGATAACCAATTAATTCATAGTTGTATAGAAACATAAATACATTCTGATTAGAAAAATGTGATGGTTTTTAAAATAATTTGAAAAATGTGATGTTAAGTTTAAGTGAGTTGGACATACTGCTATAGTTATTTCTTATTTGGTATATTTTTGTTAATCAGCAATACACTTTTTTGATGCAAGCAATGGAACCTGAAGAAATTCCTGACCTCATGATAACTTGGTCCTCTGAACTGCTGTTCAGGCATAGCTCTGTAATCTCTACAACCATTAAGTAGTTATTGGAAGTGTAATTATACAATTACAAACTAAAAATAAGGAAGTACAATAATGACTGCTAATTAATACCTAGACAATTTCACAGTACCCAACCCCACATTGATATTTCTATTCTCAAGTTCTTAAAAGGAAAAAAAACATATTTATAAATTACTCAGGATTAGAAGAAAAGTAAAAGTATGCTAAGCATGTGACTAAGCAGTGATTACTATGACTACCTTATTTTGTTTGTTTATAAGAATATCTAACTCTAGAAATTACCTTTATTTACATCTGGACATTAAAAACAGAGTCATAGCAGTATTGCCAATTTTACCACATTTTTCTTAAATAATGCTAATTACATAATTTATCATTGTTCTCATTCTAAAATTCTGTCACTTCTAATCATTCATTTTTTATCTTTGTCCTATTCAGCATCATGGGAAGTTGGAACTCATCCCAGTAGCATAGGGAAAAAAGACAGGAACCAACATGATCATCTAATTCCATCCAACAAGTTCTACTCCTGCAGCTTTCACACCATCAAAAGACAAGTGAAAGACAGACACAAAAGTTGCATTATCTTAAGACTGGTATAAATACAACTTTTATTGTTTCAAATTATTTTAGTGTAATGTATCTTATGCAATGCTACAAAAGATCATTCCCGGAAGTCAAAAAAATAATAATCATTTCATTATTTCACAAACCTTTTGTGTTATTATGCAGTAATTATTGACTTATTTTGCAAAAGTATTGTGTTATTTTGAAAAAATATTGCCTTATTTTGCAATAATTATAGCATCTTTTTGCAAACATGTTGCCTTCTGACGCAGTTATTATTATGCACATTTGTTTGGCCGTCTAGTGATAGCTATTGAAGGCGAGATTAAGCACTTGTATAGCTTGCAATCAACAAAGGTTATAGGTATACATTCAGTTCTAATCAGGTTATAGGCAGAGTGATAGCGCAGAGCTAGCATTCCTGCCTCACAGCACCACGGTCTACAGAGGCCTTTCATGTTCTCCTTGTGAATTTATGGACTGATCGGTATTATTGAGTAAGCTTAGCTGTGTATGAGTGCCTGTTTTAACAGCAAATAATCGAAATGTGACAGTAATACTTCCAAATTAAAACTCTTTGAGGGCTGAATATTTTTTCCAATAAACAGTTTCTGAAAAGCAATGGTTGCACATAGAAATCAACATAAAACGTTTGTTGCTGCATGCTGTGGCTGCCAGTTTGCTAATAATGTGCACCAGGCTTGCTGCCAGGCGGTCTTGTACGGTCGCAGTACATTGCAATGTGGTTTCTACCTCTTATCATTGTTAAGTGTCAGTCCTATCTGGCGAACACTGTCAGTACCACAATTAGGTGGGGACCAATCAGCTGAAACTGGAACCTCACATTCGTTTTCGATCACTTATATCAAAAATCGGAGTCTCACAAGTCATAGTCCAGTTCAGAGATAATTGGCAAAATGTCGTCTGCGGAGTATTTTGCTTTACACAATCGCTTTGATCTCTCGCCAGATGCCAGTCCCATTTTTGCCGTTCTTTGCGCCCTTGCTACTCACGCGAGTGCAGGAAATCTTAGTCAAACCAATGAATCTAACTTTCCTTCTAGCAACGAGAGTCCAACTAAAACATAACAGTTGGTTCTTTCACAGTTTACAGTTGATTACCATCGTCAACTCCTCCTTTTGACAAAAGTCGACATCAGCCCTGAAAGGGTTAAGAAAATATGTTTATTCCTTCATGGTCTGTAAAGTAAATAACATCACTCCTCACTTTCTATCCCCAACCACTGGACCCAAAAAATTCAAGATATGAACTCTGCACAAGCAGATCAATATGTTTCAAAATATGTATAGCAAATAACGGAGTTAAAACTAAACAGATACTTTATTTATGGATGTCTGTTACTAGATTACATGCAGCACACTCTTTTCTGAAGGGGTGTGTGATTGTGCCATGAAAAGGATCGCCGTAAAGTTCACCCAGTTACATCCAGTACTGCTGCAAATGATCACTGACTCCCTGTGAACCTAAAGTAGGCAGATTAAATTTACCTAAATCTTTTTTTCAGTTTTTTCACTTGATTGCACATTTCACTCATGCTTAACCTCTCCCTCATGAGCTGTTTCTAGAGGGTACAATCAGAAAAGAATGTGCACGTAATCCACTATGTTAACGTCTGTACTAAACTTTTTAAATTTTAACCTGATTAAAACAAATAACTTGCCTATAACTTCTGTTCAATTCAAGTCACTTGATTGCAAGCTACATGCATGTTTAATCCTTCCATCAATAGCTGTCACTAGACAACCAAAACACGCACATGCATGATAATGGCAGCAGCAGATAAGATGTCTGTGAAATAATGCAATGATTATTGCAAAACAATGCAATACTTTTGTGAAATAACACAATACTATAATTTTTTTAAGTGGCTGGGATAAGCTCCTGTATGATAAAGATTTCTAGGTAAGGATTTTTATATTACATTTTCCATTTCGAACAGATTATTAATTTTAGGCAAAAATGGATGTCATTTGAAAAATTTTGTATCAACTCAATGGTTACATGTAATTTTTCTTTAATGACTAAGCAGGATTCTTATACTATTAATAAATAATGTATTGTTTTTAATTTAAAGTAGGAGGTGAAAAGTGTGTTGATTCATGTTGGGATAAACAATTATACAGTCTGTCCCATTTACTTAATGTATTTTAACATTCAGAACATTCATTTTGATAACACCAGAAGCATCAGTTTCTGTACCATGAGGTTGCCTACCCAGAAGAAAGCACCAAGTGATTAGAAGAAATTGCTTTCCCTTGTACAAAAATTACTTTGCAGAAAGCTTTGAAGTACTAGGGTGTTGTACCGTGTTAGCCATTATGAATGTAGAGAAAAGCCAAGCAAAATGACACCTTTTATTGGCTAACTAGAAAGATTACAATATGCAAGCTTTCGAGGCAACTCAGGCCCCTTCTTCAGGCAAGATGAAAGCTTTGAGAAAGAGGTCTGGCACTATGGAAAAGAGGGAATTCCTCCATAACTCTAGGTCAACACCAGGTGCCTCACTTTATTTTCATTGAAAATTGCAGGCCAGATAGAGTGGTCATTGCTTTGTGACTCTGAGAAGCAATAATCTGCATAGGACATTATTAACCACACTATAGAAGATAGGAGAATTTCTAGGTAGCTACTCTGGGCCGAAGGGGAAAAATCATAGGTGACCATTGGATTTTTCATGGCTCTGTAGATCCAAGAGTCACTTTCAGATGGATTACTGATTTTCAATGGTCATTTCTTGTTAAACCATACTGATGTAAGAGAAGATGGAGGAACTCATTGATAGGAAAGTAATATGTTGAAGGGGAAAAGGAATTTTGCATTATACATTTGTTATAATAGGCTTTTACGTGGTGGGCACAAAGAATAGCTGCTTATTCTGACTGAACCCTTATTTTACAGAGAATAGGAAAGTATGTTTTTTTTTATCCTCTGTTGCCATGAGAGTGGTGTCATAAAATGAAAATTATATTAAGTTTTTGTTCTCTGGTTTGCAAATATTAGATATTGGTAACTTATTTCTTTTCTATCATTCTCTTTTTCTCAAAGAATGTACTTATTAAGAATGATTCATTTTCTTAGATACATATTGCATATCTTTAGAAATTTTATATAACTGGGGAATACAGCAAATCATTAGTGTAAATGCAGATGTGAACCCAATTATATAAATATATATTATATAAAATACAGGTGGTAAAGTTTTAAAAGGCCTTCAATATCGTCAGAAAGATTCTTTTCTTCAGCAGAAAGACTTTGTTCTAGTAGACTATAGTACAATATCTTTGGCAGCAATGATTGTATTGTTAAAATATTTTTATCAAATTGTTATCTTTAAAGAGCATGATCCTACGAATCTTTCATCAATGATTTTTATTTGCAGGAAAAAATCAAAATAAAACAGAGGAATATTTCCTGTTGCATGTGACATGTGCATGCACTCAGCTTTCAAACAAGGTGAGGTGTTGGGGTTGAGCTTGGCAGAGATACTCTGATAATTCAAGTGCACACTTGAAAGAAAAAAAAAACGTATTTATTGCTTAGTGGATATCAGGCAAGCTGTGGCAAGAGCTTGCCGTTTTTTTTGTTCAGTTGAATAAAAACTTGGCCTCTGAGCTTATTTTCAAGGCAGGTAAGAGTACTAAGCACTAACAACTGCCACTAGTACAGTATTTTGGCTTTAGTACATAAGCACTCTGATCAATCCTAAGTGTTTCACAGCGTGATAATTGAAATGACTCTATTTTATATTATTTGAACATCTACTTTGTGATTCGTGATTATAACATCAGATATACTGTCATTTTTAACATCACCAAAGAGAAACATTTGTGGAGAATTATCTGCCACATCTGAAAAAAACGGATTGAGCAAAACTGATAATTTTCTTGCTGCAAATACCATGACATTAAATATGTACATTTGTGATGAAACAGATAAATCAACCGATGTGGTAAAGGTAATTATTAAGTTCAATTATTTCCGTTGTAGGAGGAAGTGGCTGAAGAAAGCCAAAATGTTATTTTCATTTTGTCTGATTAATGTAAGATAAATACCATCATTCTGCTTTAAAAAAAAACATGCAGGAAAAGATGTGGTTTCATATAGCTTCCTCACAACCCTGTCTTTTAATTTGTGGGAACATAATGTAACATAAAATTCTAAAATAATGTGCTTCTTAGCACAGACAAACTGGCAAAATTTACAAGACAACATTTTAAAACTTTTTTCAATTAAAAAACATACATATTGCAAGGAATCCCATTTCTATGCACATTAGTGTAATTTAAATCTGTGCATGGATCCTTACTTTAGCTTTTTCTGCCTTAATTAACTGCTTTAATTGTTCTGCCTTAATTGACTTCCAACAACATTTACTTATAGCATGTTTATGTAAGAAACTAAAATATGGCAAAAGCTGTAAAATGTATGTATTTACATACTGACTCTCTATATATGCCAGTGAGTATATCTGAAAATACTGCATATTTATGCAGTATTTGTAAATAAATTCAATACTCAGAGCTTGTTTAGTATATGTGCTATACGGTATAAAAATGACTTGAACTTTGCCTCATCCAGTGAACTGAACTAAACTGAGCCAAACTCAGGCAAGTGACATGATAGCACAGTGGTTAACACTACTTCCTCACAGCTTGAGGGACATGGTTTAATTCATAGCCTGTCTATGTGTACAGTATATGCAGTATATACTGTTTGTCCTTTCTTGGTCTGCATGTCTAGTTTCCTCCAGGACTAAAAAAACATGTTTTAGTTTCATTACTGGTTCGAAACCAGCAAAGTTTAAACAAGCGTACATATGACTTTTCCCTTAAAGGGGCTGATTTTTGTTTTGCACGCACTGAGTGACAGTCCCTGTCTTCTTGAAGCTGTACTAGCGGACTAAGCGGACAGATTGATGGATGACTCAGAATCTGCTTACAACTATTCCTGAATATATTCATATTCTAAATGTACAATTTTTAGTTTTCAGTTTCAAGTCAGTGCACTGGGATCAACACAACACAATATAATAAGTAACACATATTAGACCGACATATAAAATAGTGCAAATAGATGTAAACTAACAACATTGAATATAATGCATTGTAAAAGACAACAGAGATATACTTTTCTGGAAGTTCAATAAGCATGAATTATTTGTATGGAGCAACAAATGTATATATTCTAGTAATATGCTTGTAACATGCATGATTTTCCAGTGCACAACTGGAACACTTTTATATCCTAATGAAAAGTACAATACCATTAATAAATTATTTCAGTTACTCCCACTTTCCACTCTATTTACCATTGTGTTTATTGCTTTCAAGTTACCCTCCACCAGAAGTACAATATATCAAAAGTATTGTGTTATGTTGTTAGTGTTTCCCGTTCAGTTTAAAGCAAGGGTCAGCAACCTGTGGCATATATGTGTGAGAGGTCACAAACAAGGTTTGTGTCATATAGACTATTTTCCGAATGATCACTGGCACCGTATCCTAATCTACAATTTAAAACACATAGCCGTTCAGTTGTTTTCCGAAATTTGCATAGAGTTGTTAGCTTACTGCAAACTTATTCAGAAAAATGTAAAAATAATTGTAAAATATTTGCTTAAAGATAAAGCTATAAAACCACACCCCTTATGAAACTGTCATTTGGTATCTCCACCTGCTGCTAGCATGCAGTTTCTTAATCATTTTTCAGTAGTTTTTATCAGGTACCTTGGAAATAAAGATGGCCAACCCCTGCTGTACAGCACTTTGATAATCAGAATATCTGATCAAATGTTTTACTCAGTTCCCAGCATTTTGTTACCCAAAACTGTAGCATAAAACATGCATGATTTATCACTTTTCTGGTGTTTAATCATACAGCATGCTGTAGGACGCATCATTAACAAGTAAACCCTCATGTGTCCTCAGCACTGGAGATTTTTAATTCTACAACCATTTTAAATTGCCAACAAGAAACAAAATCATTCTGGAATAATTAAATGTTGTTTTATCATCTCATAAAAAGCTAATGTTGCAGTTACATAAATGATAAAATTATAGTATTTAGATGTGACCTTATGATCGTAAATAGTGTTGACCTTCTCAGCCTGCTAACTGTATCATTTCCTGCATAATAAAACAAAAATGACATCTCAGCAAGTAGTCAGGGATTTCAGGCACCCCTACTGGCAAATAAATTTCCATTAGTTTTGGAGTAGTTTTCTTTCCATTAGCCATTTTATGCACTGAAGCACAGTGAAAAATGTATCATACACCATTAGCATTTTGGAATATTTATAAATGTATGTTTCATAATAGTAAAGAATTTCAATTGCACAGAAAATCAACATGGCATTTATGGTAAATCAATGAAAAAAATTCTGACAATAAACTGTTTGTATTTATTACATTTTGTATAAAATTATTGAAATCCAAAGAAGTTTTACAATTAATTATTTTAACAGTTTTAATATAATTTAGATTTTTTTAAACTAAGGAATGACTCAAATTTCCTCTCAATAAATAATATATTGATAACACTTTAGAACAGTGTTAGGCAAGGGGTGTCTCTTATTTCTACTTTCTACGTAAAACAAACAAAGCCCTGTTAAGATTCTGTTACATGGCTGTTATAAAACTGTCGTTGGTGCTTCCCTTGTATTGGTAAGACAAAACAAAGCATTTGGTACTGTCCTGTTACACAGCAGTAAGTGACCTCGGTTTCAAATATATTTTATTTAACCATATATATATGTTATTTGTGTTGTTCCCTTCCAAGCAGAGACCATGGATGGATTTAGCTGTACTTTTTTTTCAAGCAAGCGGAGCTATTAAGATTTGGGAAAAGTTTAATATGGTGTTATCTAGACAAGGTCAGAATATTACAAGGTGCCAGAATTCTATAAAAATCTTTTAGTGGCATGGCAACTATTATCAATTAAAACAGACAGTGATAACCATGATAACCTTTCTCTTTATTGGTCTCTAGAAGAACCCAAGCTGTTGGTACTGTTGCAGGACTGTTTTAAAATTAGTTTCTTTAATTTCAGTGCAAATAGAATAACAAAATTTAAAAAAACATCATTGACTGGGACCATTACTCTTTGAAAAATGCAGAAAGAGCAGCAGAGGATACAGGAGTGCACTCAATATGGTTTTTGGGGAAGTTTCTAACTCAGATACAAGCATCCCTGGACAACGAAGCCTTGACACTTCTACAAAGTATATTCACCACAGAGAAAAACCTTAATTGATGAGCCAACTTTTTCCACACTTACCGTATCTCTGGCTGGTGAATGGAGGAATGAGAAACCAATATTTCTTTACCCTAAAACTCTTTAGAAGATTTATCTTTACCATCAGTAACAGGGAAACAATTTTGTAAGACCTAAGTGAAGGTAAACTGCCTGGGACAGTTGAGGATGTTTAAAAATGACTCCCCATAGAAACAAAAGAATGGAGGTCCCCAGGCAGTGAATCCAGTCTGAAGGTCATTGTACAAGCCACTATTGGCCAGTGGGAGGTTAGTGCATGGGATATTAGTAGTGAATCCCTTCTGAGCATTTATATTTCTGAGGCTTTCTGACTGCTTCCCTCTGATTTCTGTGGCTTCCAAGAAATGTTCTTTTAATTTCATGTATTGCAAAATGCTCCAGTGTTTTCTTAATATGATAAAGAGAATGGTAGAGGGAATGGGGGACACAGTCACATATAATGGGATATTGTTTGTGTTTGGGGTGGAAATTACAGAACAAACAAAATTGGCTATATGGAAAATTGACAAAAATAAGGAATCCAAGATCTTTATTTCATCTAAGACCCTAGATGCAACTGCATATTTAGGTTATGTGAAAAAAGAATATTAGATTTACATTTTTATAAACTAAAACTTTTTCTACTAAAAATCTTATAAGGTTTCAGGATGTATGTTTGGTGAATAAAGTACTTAGTAAATATGATGACAAAAACTTTCAGATTGTGTTCTGATTTTATAGTTTAATTTTACTTATACAATGGGGGTCAATAAGTAGTACCCAGGATGAGCTTGATTGGAGGGTGAAGAAAATTTGAGGGGCATGTTTTAAATGGGTAGGGTGGGTGTATGGGTTTGAGTAGAAAAATATAAATATTTAATGAGGGACTGCTACAGAACTGGGAGATTGCCTTTGAGGACTCAGCTATAATGTTAATAATGTAGCTGAAATTGTTTTGCTATTTTTTTTTTTTGATTATTTCAAAAAAGGTTTTCCATCCATCCATTTTCCAACCCACTGAATTCGAAAACAGGGTCACGGAGGTCTGCTGGAGCCAATCCCAGCCAACACAGGGCACAAGGCAGGAACCAATCCCGGGCAGGGCGCCAACCCACCGTAGGACACACACACACACATCAAGCACACACTAGGGACAATTTAGAATCGCCAATCCACCTAACTTCCATGTCTTTGGACTGTGGGAGGAAACCGGAGCACCCAGAGGAAACCCATGCAGACACGGGGAGAACATGCAAACTCCACGCAAGGAGGACCCGGGAAGCGAACCCAGGTCTCCTTACTGCGAGGCAGCAGCGCTACCCACTGTGGCCCTGTGCCGCCCCTCAAAAAAGGTTTTTGAAAAATTAAAAACCTATCTATCTATCTATCTATCTATCTATCTATCTATCTATCTATCTATCTATCTATCTATCTATCTATCTATCTATCTATCTATCTATCTATCTATCTATCTATCTATCTATCTATCTATCTATCTAATTTGTGCTAAAATGCTGCAAATTATTTGCTTTGGGTAAAAAAAAATCAGTAAAATTAAAAAAGTAACATATACAACAATTTTATTTCAGCATAATAAAGGACAAGAGAATGATGCATGTGTATCCACAACATACTAACAATAGATAATAGAAAATAATTAATTTCAGCTAAAAATTTAGTTAAAACAAGAATTAAGCTCATAAGCCTCCACCAGAGCAAGTATGAGTGCCCAGCTATACTGCATTTATAAAGACTAAATATAACCTAAAACATTCTGTATAGTGTGTTATATGACAGTTTTATTTTTATTTTTAATTTTGAAGAATACAATATTTTATTATTTTAAGGTCACAACCATATTTACAGTGAATACATTCTCCATCATTTGATGCTTTAGTGTGTGTGTGAGACTGATAAGAAATGGTCATTCTCAGCAAAAACTTTTTTAAAAGTATTTAAAATCACAAATGATGCAGTTAACAAATCAATTGAAATACTGTATATATTTTACACTGCATATGCAGAAATTGCTGGCATAGTGGTGCAGATCCAACATCCTATATTTAATTTTACCACTTGGACTATGTGGAGTTCTCACTGTCTGTTCATGGAGTTTCCTCCTAAACCTCCAAATTCATACGTTTCCAAATTGACAATGTGAGTATGGGTGTGTGTGTGAGTGGGCTTTGTCATGGACTGGTGCCCTTTTTTCTTTGTGCAACCCTATATTGGATTATGTGGGTTTAGGAATGTAAGAACAGTATCTATTACAGAAAATTGTAATACCAAGAAGAAGTCTTGTATTTTTCAACTAAATTAATTTTACTATAAGCTTTTAAATATTCAATAAGTTTTTAGACAGAGAAAATACATTTTACTTTGATAAGTAATTTATTAGGGAAAAAAACAAAACAAGCAGACAGTGAGATATGTAATGTGTGAATTCTGCCACATGATAAACTTAATTTCTCACTTTAATTTACACTATCTGAATTAAATTGGTTTTGTTCTAGAATACTTTTGTAACAATGTTTATGATTAATCTGACAAGAATATGTACAAGTAGTAAATTGTTTATCATAAACACAGAAATTGAAATATTAAAATCTCAGTTAAAAAAGAAGATATTGATACATATATTTTGTGGCTTAACTGAAAAAAAGGGCAACGAGAAAGGCAAAAACACAAGAAAAGGTCCTGGAAGGAAAGAGACAATCATTGTAGAATAAGTATAGTCAAAAGGACAAGCAAAGATCTGAACCAAAAAGTTTATATGAGCCATCAACAAAAGCCAAATGTTAGTCAAAAATTGTAGGCCAAAAACAAATAAATGATGTCCTGTTGTAACTAAAGACCTTTTACCTAATTATAACAAAAGCACACACTGCTACTGATTTATTAAAATTATCCAAAACCTTCAATCTTAACGCTGTCTGCCTCCATCTTTTTATTGACAGCACAATTACATCACTTGTCTTCATGTCCCCTGCACTCATGACTGGCAGCAGGTGTTATCATCATAAAAGAAATGTACAAAGGTAACAAATTGATGGCAGTCATGAAAATATCAGCAAAAATGATTCTGGCAAAAAAGGAAGTAATGACAAAAATAAACAAGATGTAATAAAGTAAATACCGTATATACTTGTGTTTAAGTTCTCCTGCGGATAAGTCAGGACTTGATTTTACCATATAATTTCCAGTATTTTATAATGTTTGTTATATAAGTCACATGTGGAAAACTCACGTTACTAGTCCAAGAGATTATGATATACTAACGCCCACCTGAGAGAGTAACCACAGAGCACACTGCCTTTTTTTTTCTATGTATTGTGCCTACGTGACCACACGGTAATACCTGAACTATTCTGAAGCAGCGTTTGCAGTTTTGTGTTTTTTGTATCTCACACCTTTGTACACCTTTATCATAAGAACACCCTTATCTATCTATCAATCAGAAGAGAATATGGAGATGGTTTTAAATTAAGTCATTGAAGTGTCGAAAGAAATTGGTAACTGCGCTGCTGCAACAAAATTCGATGCATCTGAGAAACTGCTGCGAGATTGGAGGAGGCAGGAAGATGTGAAAAAAATAATTAAGTGTCATATTTTTGAAAGGGCCTATAAGTTGGGGTCTGATTTTATGACTTATACGCAAGTATATAAGGTACATAAAAAGTCTCTGCAATAAATGGTCAAAAAATGTTCAACCATATCTAGTTTTTAAAGTGGTACAGCATGACACCAGATAGACGCTGCCTAGAGAACCACAGCAACATTGTATTTTACTGCTGTAAGGATTATATCTCATAACCTTTACAATCCAATAAGATGTAAATATATTGATCATACACTACAGTAAATGGTCCGACTCAAACCACCTACACCTGAACACCAGCAAAACCAAGGAGCTGGTGGTGGATTTTAGGAGGCCCAGACCCCTCATAGACCCAGTGATCATCAAAGGTGACTGTGTGCAGATGGTGCAGACCTATAAATATCTGGGAGTGCAGCTGGATGATAAATTAGACTGGACTGCCAATACTGATGCGCTGTGCAAGAAAGGACAAAGCCGGTTATACTTCCTTAGAAGGCTGGCTTCCTTCAACATCTGCAATAAGATGCTGCAGATGTTCTATCAAACAGTTGTGGCGAGCGCCCTCTTCTACGCAGTGGTGTGCTGGGGAGGCAGCATTAAGAGGAAAGACGCCTCACGCCTGGACAAACTGGTGAGGAAGGCAAGCTCTATTGTTGGCATGGAGCTGGACAGTTTAACATCTGTGGCAGAGCGAAGGGCGCTCAGCAGGCTCCTATCAATTATGGAGAATCCACTGCATCCACTAAATAATGTCATCTCCAGACAGAAGAGCAGCTTCAGCGACAGACTGCTGTCACTGTCCTGCTCCACAGACAGATTGAGGAGATCGTTCCTCCCCCAAACTATGCGACTCTTTAATTCCACCAGGGGGGGTAAACGTTAATATTTAACATTATACATAGTTATTGTCTGTTTTTTTCACCTGTATTATTATCATTCTTTAATTTAATATTATTTATTGTATCAGTATGCTGCTGCTGAAGAATGTGAATTTCCCATCGGGATTAATAAAGTATCTATCTATCTATCTATCTATCTATCTATCTATCTATCTATCTATCTATCTATCTATCTATCTATCTATCTATCTATCTATCTATCAGTATATGTGTGTTGCATATATGATGTTTGTTGCATATTTTTCAAAATAAGTGTGGTAGGTGAACAATAAAACTGCATCATCTGTAGTTTAAAGATTTCTAGATGCTCACTATGTTTTAAAAATTATAAGTAAGAAAAATAAACTACAAAGGGAGTGAAACACATAACCATATAAAGCAAATATTGCAGCAGAAAAGCAATAGTTTCCTACAGCATAACTAAAGTGTCTGAATGTCTGTATATTTATCTACCCATTCATTGTGCTTATCCATTCCGAGGTGCATATATCTTTTTAAAAAGAAAACTTAAAGGATGTACAGTATTTACAGCAGATAATCTGCAATAATGTAGTTGATTGAAAACTGAAATTAAATCACTGACAAAAAGAGTGCAGGTTAAGAACCTGTTTATAAATGTTAGCAGATGAGCATAATTGCTTCAGGTGTTTACTACATAATTCCAGTTGAAATGAATATGTGGGATGCATGGCCATAGACAATTTTTTGTGGAAGGAATAGTCAGAGATATAATGTACTTGAAAAGTATGATCTTTGGCACCATAGTTGCCTTATAGTATAACAAAAAGACAAATCATTTTCATAACTGCATGAAGACGAAAACTGTCACAGTTTAGGAGTTTGGGAACCACAGGGAACCTTCAGGTGCAGAGCTCCACCTGATAATAATAATAATAATAATAATTCATTACATTTATATAGTGCTTTTCTCAGTACTCAAAGCGCTATCCACACAGGGAGGAACCGGGAAGCGAACCCACAATCTCCTTACTGCAAAGCAGCAGCACTACCAGTGATAGTGAAATACAGTACTTATTCAACCCCCTGGAGGTGTTCACATTTCATTGTTATACAACTTTGAATCACAGTGGATTTAATTTGCCATTTTTTATATCAATTAACAGAAAACGACTCTTTAGTGTCAAAGTAAAAACAGATTTCTGCAAAGTGGCCTAAATTAATTCCAAATATAAAGCACAATATGATTGATTGCACAAGTATTCAAGTCAGTATTTAGTAGATACACCTTTGGCTGCCATGATAGCATTGAGTATCTGTGGATAGTCTCTCTGTTTAAGCTTTGCACATCTAGACAGTGCAATTTTCCCCAAAACATTTTTACTTTCTCATATACCTGGTATATAGAAAGTAAAGGAATCGTGAATAAAAATCAATCTCGAGATTTTGATGAATCTTGACGTTTTAGACCTTCCTGAGTCCGAAAATACCATTTTTGAAATTATGTCTGTCTGTGTGTCTGTGTATAAACACGATAACTCGAAACACTTTGACCTAGGTCAGTGAGATTTTATACACCTGCTTTATATCAAAAATAAAGAATCCTAACAACTTTTGGGCCACTTCTGACAACTGAAAGTAGTATTTTATTTAACCAACCATCCAAATGTTTTGTATCATAGAAATATAAATGTGTACATGTTATTTAAAACTGTATTTAATATAATGCATATTCTTTCAATAACTATTATTAATTTTATTTTAATTTATCCATCTTCAGATTAACAATAGCGTATAAACATTGAACATGCCATGTAAATATAAAGATATAATAGGAACAATAAGCTGCTACGTCCCCGTCGTGTTCCTGGTAATACATTTAATGTTATATTTTTTTTCATTTCTGCCGTCATAATTAAATGTAGCTAAATACAGTTTTACCTATAGCAATTTATTACAGCAAGTATTAACTAACACTAACATTTTTTCTATGTTTTTAAGTGACTATAACTCCTTTTAATTTGCATGTAATCTAGGTAATGCATATGTAATCATGAAAAAATTCTACCACCATTTTCGACCTCCCTAAATCCAAAAATATTTTAATATAAAGTGTAATTATAAATAGAGACAAATGATTGCATATCATTATTATCAATTAGTTATGATGAGAAACAAAGAGATTTATTTGAGAAATATTGTGCAACTGGAAGTGGTTCTGATGACCTTTTCCTCTACTCAGTATATGAGAAAGTCGAGGGGAGCACACTCCCGATTATTGAAAAATTGCTCAAGCTCTGTCAGGTTGCATGGTGATTGTGAGTGAACAGCCTTTTCAAGTCCAGCCACAAATTCTCAATTGGATTGAGATCCGAACTCTGACTTGGCCATTCCAGGACATTTGCATTGTTGTTTATAAGCAATTCATTTGCAGTTTTGGCTTTATACTTGAGAGCATTGCCCTGCCAGAAAACAAACTTCATCCAAGGCACCGGTTTGTTGTGGGGCTGCATCAGGTTTTTTTCCAGGATTTCCTTTTATCTTGTTGCTTTCATTTTACCTTTTACTATCTGAAGCCTTCAAGGCCTTGCTACAGAGATACATCCCCACAGCATGATGCTGCCACTACCATTCTTCAAGGTTGGGATGGTGAATTTTTGATAATGTGCAGTTTTTGGCTTATGACAAATATTGAAATTTTTTCTGATGGCCAAAAACTCAGTATTGATCTTACAAGACCTTAAAACCTTTTCTCAGCTGACTTCATAGTCACCCATGTGTCTTCTGCCTAGATGTCATGTGCATTTTAACAGTAGCTTTCTCTTTGCCACTCTCCCACACAGCTGCTTACAGGGCTGCCATAGTAAGTACAGTCTCTCCAATCTCAGTCTCTGTAGCTTGTAATTCTTTCAGGGTTCTTATAGGTTTCTTGGTGGCCTCCCTCACTAGTTTTCTTCTTGCACAATCACTCAGTTTTTGTGGACAGCCTGCTCTGGCAGATTTACATACTCTTTCTATTTAATGATTAAGTTTAACTTAACTGCAATGAATATTCAGTGTCTTGGACATTTTCTTTCTCATGACTTGTGCTTTTCAAACACCTTTTCACAGAGTTGCCATCTTAGAACTGAATGTTTATTTGAGTACATTTCTGTGGAATCTTAGTGGTAATTATGGTCTCCAGAGTAAACCTGAACCTATAAATCAAAATAAAAGTCAAAATTACTCACAATTTATCTAAACTTTTTGAAAAAAATGTATCTAAAAGACTTGCTGAAAAGAACAGAAATGGAATATAAAGTCAAAATATCTCAGCCTCTAGATATTCCAAGTGGAAAGATTATGTTGTTTGGCATTCCTTTTGCATGGTATTTTTATGTGTGAGGGAAGAACAGTTATTCCACATTGTTTTTGAAAAATATAAATATTTCAATAATTTATAAGACATACTTTGGATTTAGAAAGTTTTTCCAAAAATCCTGTAGTTTCATTTGAAATATAGGAAATAATTTCTTTAATATTCTGACAGCACACATAAACAGACAGACAGACAGATAGACACATAAAGCCTCAAAATATCAAAATGAGTGTAATTTGAATGCAACCACATACATAAGTGCTGATATTGTGCATACCTTTAAGGCCCCATTCTACCTTTTTTCAGGTGCATCCAGTAGAATAATACTCCATCTCATAAAGCAGGTACCATCCCAAGTCTATTTAATGAATATGACAGTGTGCTGTTATTTAGTACACACTGACCAAAAACCCAAAGGATTATTTCTAGCACCTTGGGATTCAGGCTGCTTTGGAAGCAAAAAGGGATCTTATTTGGTACAAGGTACTGTAAGTGCACCTAATGAATTGTCCACTAGTGTGTTTTGCTTATGAATAGATAGATAGATAGATAGATAGATAGATAGATAGATAGATAGATAGATAGATAGATAGATAGATAGATAGATAGATAGATAGATAGATAGATAGATAGATAGATAGATAGGAAACAAAGACTCAGCTGCTTCCACATTATCACAATTTTAGGGGTTTGAGTAGTTTGCTGTGTAATGGACTGGTATACCATCCAGGATTTCATCTTGATACTTACTTACATAAAAAAAACATATCTCAGAAAACACTAAATCATGCCAGTGAGGCATTATGCAGACGTATTGGAATTAGTATAAAAAAGCTCCAGTAGGGTTTCTTGACACGCTTCTGCAAAATGATTCCTTGGCTAAAATTACTCAGTGTTAACGTGTTAGAGATATTTAATAATATTTTTGATCATGTTATGGAAAGAAGCCTTGATGCAAGCGTGTGTTCAATGAAGTCCATTGATAACATCCAAAAGCTCAGGTACGTCAGAACTAAATATATCCATCCATCCATTATCCAACCGGCTATATCCTAACTACAGGGTCACGGAGGTCTGCTGGAGCCAATCCCAGGGCGCAAGGCAGGAAACAAACACCGGGTAGGACGCCAACCCACCGCAGGGCACACACACCCACACACCAAGCACACACTAGGGACAATTTAGAATTGCCAATGCACCTAACCTGCATGTCTTTGGATTGTGGGAGGAAACTGAAGCACCCGGAGGAAACCCACACAGACACGGGGAGAACATGCAAACTCCACGCAAGGAGGACCTGGGAAGTGAACCTGGGTCTCCTGTGAGGCAGCAGCGCTACCCACTGCACCACTGTGCTGCTGCGCTAAATATATTCAATTCATAATTTATGAAAATGCAAACATACATTTAAATGTACAATTTTTTTATAATTCCCTAAATTTTACTGTACTACAATTGTTTTAAATAAATTGAAGTAATACTACAAAACTACAAACTGTCTATTTATTTACTAGCTATGCTACCCATCTAAGACTGGTAGAAATCTAAATAATTAACATAGACATCAACATTAACATTTGCAGAGCACCATGTATTGGAATGTATTTTGTAATGCATGAAGTAATAAAATGTGTGTGATGTGCCATCTGTTGTTAGGACAGATGCAATGCATGTGTCTCTGTAATATGCAAGTTGGTATGGGGTTTGCAAAAGTAGTGTTAATGTTTGTGATGTGCCATCTGCTAGAATGACAGAGACATAGCAACCAGATGGACACACTAGAATGTGTGTATGTCAGGAGCAAATACACTTTTGAAAAAGTTCGTAAAATATAAGCCACATTGCCTATCAAAGAGAAGTAACAGAATAAATTTTAAAATATTTGATATTTCTTGACTCTACATGTATCTTTAGCACCTTTCCAATGTATTCTTATGTGTCTGAAACTATTTTGCCTAGCACTCCTACTCTTGAGGACGTTCACATTAAGCCTTTTTCTTACAGCTTTCATTTCGACATTCCTTATTCGCCTCCTGTCCTCTTTTATACAGTAATTCCTGTCTTTAAAGGCAGCTTTTAGCGTGTCTTCAGTGCCTTTACCCCTCCTTTTGTGTCTGATACTTCCTCTATCAATTGCATCACCGAAGCCAGACTTTTTGTATCCTTTTTTACTTTTCCTTTGTTACATTTAAATACAATTAAACATAAGTCATTTTAGGTTCACTGAAATAAAACATGTATGTTTTTACTCTTATTTAGATTTATTTTTAATTAATCCTACCAGGAAAACCAGCAAGCATTTTAAGCCTTTATAGAATTCAACAACAAAAATGCACCAACAAATTAAAAAAGTTTCTTAGATCTGCATGTGGAGTGAAATAAATATAAATGATTAGATTGGAGTAGTTATAATCTGAGTTTTATTGAGTCCTTAGTGATTTCTTGAAAAAAACACTTCTTCACACAAAGAGTTGTGATAGTCTGGAAGAAACTGCCAAGACATGTAGCTGAAGCAGAATCCTTGACAACCTTTAAGAAGAATCTGGATGAGCTATTGGGAATGCTTAGCTATTAGCTAAACAAACGGGCTTGACAGAGTGGATGGTCTCCTCTCGTTTGTTAAGCCTGCCAGGATCTAAATACTGTACATGTAATGGAAAAAAATGAGGTGCTAGATTTACAGCATCACAGAACCAGCCACACAAAAATACTACAGAATAGGATCATACAAATCGGTAATTATAACCCTGGAACATTATTTAGTTCCATTTTCCCACTAACAGATTTATATCACTCTAAAACAGCAGGAATTCTAGAAAGACTCCACACAACACTTAGACCACCCCATCAATCAGAATCAGTGACTGGGAAGAACTTAAGAAGTGGATGACAAAGACTTATGTGACAATTGCTATGTAGGTGTCGGGAACCACACAGAGGGATGCGGGTAAAGAAAATTTGATAATTCGGTTGAGCAGTGAAAAAGTATACAATTAAGCCTTCTAAATTAATCAATACTAAAGCAACAGTGAGTGTCAACCGTCAGCAAGGAGTTTCTAAGAGTGGTCTGAAAAGAAATTTTTACCCCACAGTGAATCTGTGTTTTGGCTTTAATGAATGATCCTAATATTTGAAAGAAAGGTGAAGTCATTATTTCTCTCCAGTTTTGATGTTCTTGCTGGCCAGTAGCATACTTCTCTTTGGCATACTTGCACTGGTAATCCATCACGGCCATTCCATTATTAAGTTGCTGCATATTATTACAAATTTTGTGATGTCTTAGAGGTAGAGTATATTTGTGTCTTAGTTTTACAGTCTTTGGCAGGGAATCAAGTTTCCTCCTTCATCTAGACTTTGAGCCAGCTGAGGTTACCTTCCGGTGGAGTTAATGTCAATAATTATATTTAAAAGCAAAATGTAATTTTAGAGCTAGATTCCAACACAGAAAGATGCGTCTTTCCAATAGAAAGTGCACAAAACAGATTTGCATGACCTGTAAGTGTGGATCAGAATCATCAACACATTTAACCATGAAATTTAATAATAATTTATTAATAAATTAATAATAATTTAAGCACTGTTAATCATGAAATCCTCCTGTCACGTCTCTCTGCTGTAGGCATCTCTGGCTTAGCCCTTCAGTGGCTCACATCATATCTCTCTAAAAGGCAACAGTTTTTCACATTCAGACGATATAAATCTTCCACCTCACCTGTGTCGCGTGGTGTCCCTCAGGGTTCAGTCCTTGGGCCATTACACTTTCTTCTTTATATCCTTCCTTTGGGTCAGATTATTCGCAGACATGGCCTTAACTTCCTCTGTTATGCAGACGATATAGTTATATCTTAGTTCAGATTCCCCTACAGATTTACCTCCCAGACACACTCACTGACTGCATCACTGATCTTAAGCTATGGATGGAAAATAACTTTCTCAAACTTAATGCCAATAAAACTGAAGTGTTAATGGTAGGCCCAAACTCCCAACTTTCTAAGTCATCCAACATCTCTGTTTCTGTTGATGGTACACTTGTCAAACCTGCTCCTGTTGACAGAACTCTTGGTGTTTTGTTTGATTCATCACTTAAGTTTGAGCTACACATTAGGTCTCTTTCCAAAATTTAATTCTATCATCTCCGTAACATTGCCCACCTACGTCCATGTCTGTGCTTTAATGATGCTCAAACTCTGTATGTAAAGTGACCTTGGGTTTGTGAAAGGTGCTCAATAAATGTAACTTATTATTATTATTATTTCTCATTTCCTAACACCTACATTTTCAACTATAGCTAATCAAAAATAAAAGCGAAACACGTTAATTATAGTTTAAAATGGAAAATCAATACAGCACACTAACCAAAGAGAATTCTTGAGACACAAGTTCAGAAATTTAAATTGCTCTAACAGTGGCGGAGTTGCAAGACTGTTGTAAAGGTAAACTTGGGAGGGATCAAGCGCTAACACCTTGATGCAACTATGGCTGATGAGAAGCAAAAGTTTTGGAAAGATAACAAAGTGTGCATGAGGCTTCACTGTTCCAGGAGTTTGTAACCAAGACAAAGATATGCTCTCACGCTGGTCTAACCATTCAGCAACCCTCAGCTTTTGATATAGTATTCCTGACATTATCATCATTTTTATATGGCTTGTATTTGAAAAGAGGTTGTCAGCATGTAGTCCAAATCATAAAAGTGTTTAATACATCTGAATTTTGAGTGGGAGACTACAATCTCAATAGCAGAAAAAACAGCAATAAAGCTAGAAATCTGAATCCTCACCGACCCCATCTGATAGCTGGACTGGAACCTAAATGGCATTTTTCTGTGATTTTAATGTTTAATAGGTCAATTTTCTGAACTCAATGAAAATAAATCAGAAGCAGCCTTGGGTGAGGCACCAAGGTACTCTTATCTGCAAATGCCTTCTCGCATCGGGTGAGTTGAAAATCACAATCAACTTAATTTGCATGTCTTTAGAACAGGGAGGGAAAAAAGAGTTTCTAAAACACACACACACAATAATAGGAGAAATATGAAGATTAATCACACTGAGCATGGTAAGTTTTGATCCTATGCGTTTGTAGATGTTAGGCAGCATCACCATGCTGTCCAGCCAAAACACAAGTTTGATATAAATGTGCCTTCTCATTAAAAGCAATCCACTACTATTAGAATGGTAGTAAAACTCTGTATATTTAAATACATGCAAAGCAGTATGGCACTGTAAGTCTGTCCATCTTACAATATCACATTTAATAGCACTCTATGTAAAAATGACATACAATGACCAAGAATAACAAGATGCTAAATGCCATTTGAAGGTAATAAAAGCTGTTTTTGAATATGCTGGTATGACTTTCCATTACTGTATTATCATTACGACACTTAACATTTAATTTTTCAAAATTGTTTTTGTGTTTTGTCTGGTTATGCTAAGAGAATTATTTTTACAAAACTTAAATAATATATATTAAATTCAATGTATAAATGATTCATTTCATATAGTTTGCCTCCCTCTGGTATTGTATAGAAGCACAACCATGAATCTGTAAACTGAAGGAAAAAATAAATGTGAGTGGCCAAGAGATTTACATAGATTAACCTTTGACTTTATGTTTCAAGGACAAAATCATTGAATGCACATGGAAGTTTAGCATCATTTATTCTGTATTACGTATGCTGGATGGCTGATGATGTTCAATGCCTTTGAAGTCCGGCGCTGCTTAATCGTTCTCATCTGGACTAGACTAGCAAGCATGAGTAGACCACTTGGGCATATGTAAGCACTTTGATCCTCGGTTACATGACATTACAGTATATCCTCTATTTCTTGTAATTAACTGTTTTATGTAAATGTCATTTAAAGACAGACTAAATAGCAGAAGTGTGTGACCAAACTGTTGTTGTTGGGACTATTAGGAAAGACTAAGGAAAAATGTGGAAGAATGTCATTATCTTTGTTATATTTTATTGATTTTAAGAATTGTAAATTACAAATAAGAAGAACAAACAATACTGCATGTTATTCCAATCACCTCAGATACCCCATTTCCTACATACCCACACAAGAAAAATATATAGATTTAATATAAAGCCATTGCTCAAAGATTCTGAAATATGCTAAAATGGTTCTGCATACCTAATCGATTGAGGACAATAATAATAAAATGCCAGAATCGAAAGAACTTTTAAACTGTTCTGTGGAAAGTGAATGTAATGTGTTTTTTAAACTAAAATATGGCAAATATTTCCTATTCTGTTACGGTCAGTGGATCAGGATTCTTCATGTTTAGTAAGATACTACCAGTGTAGTATACGTTATCACAATAGACTGTTCATCAATTAGTAGTGTTCCATCGGGTGTAACCCCAAAAAGAGTCTTTTCAGAGGATTATGAATTATTATAAATCCAATACTGTTTGATGAATAAGCACAGATTTTAATGCAAAAATGTTTCAGAAGGTGATGTTCCCCATACATATGACCCAGTGAAGCAGTTAACTACCTATATTGTTTACAATATATATATTGGGTAAACTACATTGAGAGAGATGTGTGTGTTGTACAGTTTTGCATCAGGCAATTCTTCTCATCAGTTGATGAAGAATATATTTTATTGAGGGCTCTCACATTGTGTATAGGTGCACTTTTTTGAAAGCACAGGTATAGATTGAAGAGAGTGCCTATAGCTTTATTGCAGTTCAGGGTATATTCTTTAATAGAAAGTGAGGGAGGGTTAGAGAAGTAAGGGATGGTTTGTTATTTTTAATATCTAATTTCAATTAGTGCACACATGTTTTAATAATAGGTTATATTCTAGGCATAGCTGTGCAAGTCTTTAATTACTGTATCTTAATACCAGCTGTATTCCAAATATTTAATTGTGTTTTCTTTAAAATGTTTATCTTATAATGGTTTCATAGGGAGTAACATTTCAAACTTTAAGTTTCTCCTAACAGAAGATGGACAACAGAAGAAAGCATATAAGGAGAAATGATTCTAGGATTTCATCTTTATGGCCAACCAAGCTGCTATCTTTACAATTCATTCAATTTATAGTTTGTCAGTGTATTGTTCTCTACTTTCACCCTACACTAAACAACAACAATGTACTGCGCATTTGTAAACTATGAGTAAACTATGGATACATTGATAGAGGTGAGTGTGATTTAGTGTATGAAACATTAATAAATATCATTAAAAGTAGAAAAGCAGGAAAATTGTGGAAAATGCATACCAATTAAAAAGCTGATATAAGGTAAATTTCTTGATTAACAAAAGTTTCTTTATTAAACTGTACATTTCTCATTGATTCATTTTTTGGCACTCATTTTATTCTTTTCAGGGTCAAAGAAGGTCCTGGGTATGACGTTAAACTGCATCCACCCTGCAAGCAGTCCTCCAACTTGCCCTGAAAACTTGGGGGTTGGTGGCAGGATTGGCACTCCGGCCACAATAAAAAACTTCACACTGTTCCAAAACGACAGACACGGCTCCATTCTGCTCTCTGCAGGAGTAGCTCTGCTGCAGCTGCCCTTAGGAGCCTCATCCCCGGAACAATCAAAATCACAGGAGAGCCAATGGGGTCAGGCCTGTTGGGGATCGGAACTGGTGTGGTACTGAGGCATCACTTGCTGCATGGCAGCACTCGGTTCCCAATTTGAGGTGGCCCATCCGGATAGGTGCATGGAACATCTTGCCCCTCCGGCATGATGATCATCTTCTTCTGCTGTCAGTAAACTCCACATTTCAATGGTAGCACTCTCTGAGGTACACAGACCTGGGACTGGCCAGATCACTGTAGGTGGGTACACCTTCTATTTGTCTGGTCGCTCTGAACGCTGTCATACTCAGGGAGTAGCTGTTGCTGTGGCGGATCAGCTCCTTCTGATGGTGTCCAATGTCACTCCTTTCAATAAGCGTATTATGAGACTCAGATTAAGGCATTCTTGGGTGTCTTGTCTGTTGTCACAGTGTATGATCTGACCACGGTGAGTGATGTCTCAGTGAAGGAGACTTTTAATTCACAACTTCGCTCGTTGGTTGATGAGTACCCGCAAGGTGACAATCCTCTGGTCGTGGGTGATTTCAGTTCGACCACTGGCACTGACAGGGCTGGCTATGAGGACTGTGTCTGTCCCCCTGGGTCTGGCAGCTGTGGTAGGAGAATGATGCTGAACCTGGCAAGACTCCAAGATCAGGCTGTTTTTAATGAGATTGCTGGCAATTTGTGTGAGGAACTTACAGACTTGGGGGTAACTACTGATCCTAATGGGATGTTGGAGACCTTCCATGACAAGACCCTGAAGGTTGCTGAGGGTTGTGTTGGTGTTACCATTGTACCCAGAAGGAGGTGTTTCATCTCGCAGGGCATCCTGGATATCATTGAAAGGAGTCGCAGCACATGGCTTGATGGCAGTCCCAGTCTCTACCGGGAACTGAGAAGGATGGTTGCAAGGACTCTGAGGGAAGATAAGGAGGCATTTATTAGAGGAATCTGTGAGCAGGTGACACATCATCTATGGTGTAGTGACCCATGTCCTGCTTACAGAGAAATCCAAGCATTACGGACATCTAAATCCATTTCTTGGAGAGTCGCAGTCAGGGTGGTTGATGGAACTGTCCTTACGGATGACGCTGCATTTGTGACCCACTGGGCTGGCTACTTTGAGCAGCTGTTTAAAGCTGATCTTCCAGCTAGGATGCTGGACATCTCTGGGTCCATGGTTCTTGGGGCTGATCCTCCAGTTAGCTGTGAACCACCCAATCTCACTGAGATTGCACAGATGGTGAACCATGTAGGGAAGACTGCAAGGATCTGTGAATTTCTCCAAGCTGTCCTTGCATTGCAACCAATCTTCCATTTGGGAGACGGGTATCATCCCAAATGACTGGAACTTGTCATCCGTATCTGGAAAAGGGAAGGATGATCACCTGGATTGCGGCAACTACAGGGGAATAACACTGCTGTCGGTGCCAGGTAAGGTCCTTGCTAGGGTCATTCTCAATAAGATCCGTGATCACTTGCTCACCTACCGGTGACCAGAGCAGTCTGGTGTTATACCTAGGAAGTCTACCATCAACCGCATTCTGGTACTGAGCGTTCTCATGTAACTCAAACATGAATATCAGCAGAGTTTCATTGCAGCCTTTGTCGATTTTCGTAAAGCGTTCAACTCAGTTGATTGAGCTGCCCTGAGGGACATCCTGTAAACTTCGCAGGAACCCTCCGAAGTTGTTCGATATTATCACCAGCCCATACAGTGGTACTATGAGTGCTGTGCAGAGTGGAGGCAGAACCTGTACATTTTTCCCAGTTGATTCTGGGGTTCGCCAGCCAAATATGATCTTGTTGGCATTGTTAGAACAAAGCCTCCACATATACACATGGTATCAGATTACTGACCAAATTCTATTGATTGTTTCTCAATCTCAATTGCTAATTGACTCCTTGATTAGGAAGGCAATTACAATGCCTTATAAATGTCTAGCATAGTTAAAATTGGGCCACACCTTTAAAAAAACTACAACGACATAATAATGTCAGGCAGCATTTACTTTTGAGGCAGAGACCAAATGAAACAAATTACAAAATGAGATTAAGACCTATATGAGAAGTACGTAATTAATAACAAAAAAAATTGCTATAGGAAAAAACAGAATTCTATATTTCTTGAACTTAACTTGTATAAAGTCCATTATAATCAGTTGCCCCTTGCCTATACAGAAACATCTATGGCATAGGATGAGCTTTCAGAGATAGGAAAATGAGTAGGTTTACACCCTGTTCATGATTTTGATCATGAACCACCTATAATAAAAATGCAAGAATCTATTCACAAGGTATATCTACCAATAATGTTCATTTCTCTTGCTACTCAGAGTATAAGTGATTCTTAATCTGGCCTATCTTTCAAGGTAATGTTACCTGTCATCTTACCCTTTAGCGCTTTTCATGAATATTATGGCACAGAGGAGCAGAAGTATAAGTTTGTCCTTTCTATATCTCTCTGAGGTCTTACAATCCAAAATAATAATACTGTATATTAGCATTTATTAACCACTGGGCTGCCTAAAAATGTGCTGCGAATTCCTATTCTTTATAATGGTAGTGGGTCACAATGTGCTGCAATGTGGGTCTCGGTGGATTGCCAAAGAGATTGACATTGGCATTGCTGCATGATACAGCATGTTCACTCCCATCTCTGATGCATTCAACTCACCAAGGGGAAACTCCCTTTTGCAGTGAAAAAAGTGTATTGTAAAATCAAAATGGTTGAGAAACCTTGCTGCCTATGACACTAAAAGTTCTTTTAGTCTTTAGAAATAAAGTTAGATATGGGTCAAATCTGGTGGAGGTGAATTTCAGAGGTTGGGCTTACCATAGGGTCCAATAGATGTATTATTTTCCCTTAGCATGTCTCACAGTTAGGTTTACACCTGAAGTGCTAATGTTGGCCACAGTGTGAGCCTTTTCAGTTTTGGATTGCAACTTTTTTTATGTGAGGTAACCTAGTTCCACCAAAAGATTATTTTTTGAAAAAAAATGTAATTTTAGTTAATTATTTTATTATACACTCACAGAGAAAATTATTAGGAACATGTGTATACCTGTTAATTCGTGCAATTATCTAATCACCAAATTATAAGGCAGTGCAATGCATAAAATAATGCAGATACAGATCAAGAGCTTCAGTTAATGTTCACATCAAACACCAAAATGGGAAAAACATTTGATCTCAATGATTTTGACTGTGGCATGATTGTTGGTGCCAGATGGTTTGAGTATTTCTACAACCACTAATCTCCTGGGATTTTCACTTGCAACAGGCAATAGATCTTGCTCAGAATGGTGTAAAAAGCAAAAAACACCTTAGTGAGTGGCCGTTCTATGGATGGAAAGACCTTGTCGATGAAAGAGGTCAAAGCAGAATGGCCAGACTGGATGGAGAGAAAGGCTAGGGTAACTCAGATAACCACTCTGTACAACTGAGATGAGCAGAAAAGCATCTCAGAATGCACAACACATTGAACTTTGCGGTGGACAGGCTACAACAACAGAAAACCGTGCCGGGTTCTACTCCTGTCAGTCAAGAACAGAAAGTTGAAGCTGCACAGGCTCAAATATACTAGAAAAATATAGCCTGGTCTGATGAATCTCAATTTCTGCTGAGGAACATAGATGGCTGGGTCAAAACTTAGTGCCATAGCATGAATTCATGTACCCAATACGCCTTGTGTCAACAGTCCAGGCTGGTGGTGGTGTAGGGAATATTTTCTTGGCACTTTGCGCCTGCTAATATCCAAAAATCATTGCTTTAATGCCACAGCCTCAATCAGTGTTGTTGCTAACCTGGTGCATTCCTTCATGACCACATTTTACTGATCTTCTAGTGCCTATTTCCAGCATGATAATCCAAAATTTGACAAAGCAAGTCATCTCAAACTGATTTCATGCACATGACAATGTCTTTGCTGTTATTCACTGGCCTTACTAACTGGTTTGTTGCAAAATGTTTTATGTTGTACTACGTTTTTTATTATTTCTAAATTGCATCCAGTTTGTATTTAAGTACTTACTCTAGTGACCGTCTTCATATTTTGTTTATTTATTGACCAGTTTCAATTTCTGTCTTTTTCACAAGTGCTGCCCTCTTGCTTTGTGTTGCTAATTGCTTTGATTGCTCAATCAGCTACTCTGCTCTTTAGAGCTCTACAGCACTGTTGTGTGCAGCCCTCCTAGCATGAAAGCCGACTTGTGTAAAGACTACCAGTCTAACTACGTGAGTCTACCGAGCAGTGATGCTGATCAAGGCAGTGGATACACTTCTCCAAGAAGGTACATTTTTTCTTTACTCTCTTATTCCTTAGCATGTGTTTTAAATGTATCCATGTAATTAACAATAGATATATGTCTTTCCCGTCCCACTAAGAAGATAAGTCATAATACAAAAAACCTTCGATAAGCCACACTTGCAGAGACTCTCTTCTCTTTCAGCCATTGGAGCTGTTAATCTGCAGTGAATGAGGCATTCTGTGTTCTTCCACCATCACCTCCGCTCTCTCTCTCTCTCTCTCTCTTTCTCATCCATTTCTCTTCCCTAGTTTCCTCTGCTGTTCTTTCTTCTGACTAATTCTTCTCTCTCAACAACAATGCTGCCACTGACATCCTATGCTCACCTCTGTCCTTTTGCCATGATACTGTCTGTCTTCTCTCCACTACGCCTGGAGGCAAATCACCCTCCTGCCCTTGACTTTCTGAAGCTCGATGCAGTCTGTGGACAGAGTTCAGGTCAAGAAAATGGAGGAAGTGAAAGGCACCGGCACTGGCTGACCTGGAGAAATATTAGTCTGTCTCATCTTCTTTATGTTCTGCTCACACCAATTATAAGGAATTTTTTTTTTCAAAATGGGATTAACAACACTGATATTTGTAACATGTTTGCTGCTTTCACCTCTCTCATCCCTCATCCATCAACTTCCTTGACTGTTGATGACTATTATGACTTTTTTAGGCCTTTGACAAAATAAACCACCAGACCCTCTTGGCCACCCTCTCTTACCCTGACATCACTGGGACTGCCTTCAGGTGGATTGAGTCCCACATTTTGGGCAGATCCTAGTGTGTGTCCTGGTGTGGAGAGATGTCAAGGATTGGTGCTCGGCCCTCTCTTCTTCTCAATACACACCTCTTCACTAGGCCCTATGATCGAGTCCAGTGGTTTCTCTTATAAGTGCCATGCCAACGATATGCAGCTATATCCTTCAGTGGATTACACTATATCAGCTAGAACGTTTGTACGTCTCACTGAAACTGCAACCAGGATGAAGGAACACTATGTGCAGCTTAACCTGGCAAAGATGGATCTTCTTGTTATTCCAGCTCATGTGTCTATTTAGCACCTCATCTCTGTTGATCTTGGCTCACCATCACTAACACCTGCCAAATTGGTACACAACCTTGGGATGGTGAATGATAACCAGCTGTCCTTCAAGTTGTTACAGTCTCCCTTGCATATTTACTTGTATCTGACAGAATATGCAGCACAACTCTTGGTCTAGGCTTTGGTCTTGTCACATCTAGATTACTGTAACTCTGTGCTGGTAGAAGCACCAGCCTGTATCATCAAGCTGCTGCAGAAGAATGCAGCAACACATCTGGTGTTTATCCATCCAAGGCAGGTACATGTCATTTTTCTCTTCAGATCACTACACTGGCTTCCTGTACTAGCACATATTATGTTCAAATCCTTGATACTTGTCTACAGAGTAGTCAGTGAGTCTTCACCTATATACAGTATATGGAGACACATCTGAGGTCCTATGCTCCCTTCCTGGCCACTCAGGTCTGCTGATCAACAGTGTCTGATAATGCCATCTCTGCATGGTATCAAATCCCTGTCTAGACTCTTTTCATGTGTAGCTTCTTGCTGGTTGAATGAGCTGCCCACCTTCTTCTGAACTGCTGTTCTCACTGTGTTTAAGGAGTGTTTGAAGACTCTTTTGTGTTTTGAATTTCTATCTAACTCCCTTGTATTTTGTTTCTGAGCTCTTCACTTGTTATAATCAATTTTGTACTCTATAACACTTGTTTACCAAACAGTCCCCCAGATTAAAGTTTGCTTGATTATGTTTACCTTCTTTGTTTGGATAAAAAAAAGTCTGTTTGGATAAAAGCAGTTGGCACCCTGCCCGGGATTGGTTCCTGCCTTGTGCCCTGTGTTGGCTGGGATTGGCTCCAGCAGACCCCCGTGACCCTGTGTTCAGATTCAGTGGGCTGGAAAATGGATGAATGGATGGATAACAGCATCGACAAATTAATGTAAATAAATCCAATAGGATGCCTTTAGGATGTGATAGAATGGGAAATTTGCAGAATGAATGTGCACCTAACAAATCGGCAGAAATTGCTTGATGCAGTTATGTTAACATGGACCAGAATTTTATAGGGATGTTTCCAATGTCTTGTGGAATCCATGCCACAAAGAACTGTGGTTGATTCGAGAGCAACAGAAGGCCCTAAACTGTGTTAGTATTATATACCTAATACTTTGCTCAGTGAGTATATATTGTTGCATGAGCTGCTTTGAATTTTATTTTATCAGTAAAAACACTCATTACTACTGTAACCTGAGGTATGCAAACTTTACTTAAGCTGGGACAATAAGGCAGCCTGAATAATTGACATCATTGATGCATTTACATGCTTCATTTATTACAATATTTGTACTTTACATTTTCTTTTTTCAGGTCTGAACAGATTGCAATGCCTGAATTGTTTAATTTTTTTAATGATTTTAAACCATTTTGACCATTGATCTACTCTGGAGTACCATTTTGAACATGTATGTTAATGTGTTCTTTGTCTCATTAATTTTATAATTACATGGAAGATTTTGTGTTGACATTGTGATAAGCTGAGAATTATAGGGTTTTGATTTGCTATTTAGACAAAGATTTTTTATGTTTTTATTGTGGTTTCATTCATTTTTTCAGTTTACTATATTTATTTAAATTTTTAACTTTCACTATACAGTATATGCAACACCTGCCTTGGGTGATTTTTTTACATTTGTAACAGCATTGCCTTTTCTGCAAGCTTTCCTTCTTGAATGTATTACTAACTGTCATTCAGCTAAACAACCCAGCGCTGGCACACTGTTGTGGCAGAGGGATACACAACAGGGTCACGTATGATTAAAATCAGATGTAGTTGTTCCATTGTCAGTTTAGATATCACCATACTGTGAAGATAACTCCTTATGGGTACAGATCCCCTACACTACCACCACACAAATGGTACCATACCTTTAACTCATACAACACTCACAATGCCATCTTCTAACAGCATAAAATATTTTTGTCTACCAATCCAACTTTTTTAATTCAACCATTTGTTGTGTTTTGCACTAGTTAATTAACCAATTATATATTAAAGAATGTTAGAGTACTCTGCAGCTACTAATTATGATTGAAATGTGTGCATTAATAGAAGTAGAAATCTGGGGCATTTCTGTCCAGAGTGCATTCTCTACCTTAATTCTTGAGTACATTTGTACCCATCTTGGTTTAGAAGAATTTTGTTGGATTAAGTCTGGTGCCTTTCAGACCTCTGAAAACCTGTATTTGTCATGTCCTGAAAACCTAGAGCAGGACCCTCCCACCAAATATTAATTATAGGGATGGCAGGATCATTTGGTAAGGAGCGAGGGACACTGCTCAATCTAGAGAAACTGGAAATAAAAATAATTACATAGTAACAAGTTCTTTTTGACTCCTACTCAACATCTAATCAGCTTTTTGGCAACTGAGTACAATATCATTCTTCTTTGATCAAGCAAAAAATAATGACACTTCGATGAAGCAGTTAGACACAAATAATTCGACAGAAGCCCAAGGTCAATAATAAGCTAAGACAGAATACTTGTAAATAGGTGTGCGTAGCAAAAAGGTGTGTTTTGCTACAACTGCAGAAGTCTTGACAGCTTATCTTGTGATTGGATGTTATTTATCCCAACACCAGGCTGACACCTAAGCACTACAACAAGCATGTGAGGGCATGCACAGCAATGGATGGCAAAAAAAACAATCGCCAGCTGCGACCATACAACTTGAGAATGGCTAAACAGACAGCTTCATTATGAAAACATCAGGAAAAAAATTAATGTAAGTATAAAAGACCATTTAATAAAACACCCAGATTACTGTTGAGCCTGACAAGATTAGGTGTTCATGAATTAGTATCATCTTAGAAATGAAGAGAAGGAGTTCAATTGGCTTTTAGAAGATAATACACTTAAAAATAATGATGCCATAGTGGTTCTTCAGAGCAATGCCACAAGGGAACCATTTTTGGGTCCCAAAAGACCCATCCACATGAAGGTTCCAGAAAGAACTTTTTTTTAACTTAAATATTTAACAGGCTCCTTAATTTGCCATGAATAGAAATACCAAAGGGTTCCTGATGCAAAGGACTTTCTGCTACATACATCCAGTAACACAAGCAAGTCCAGGTTTTCTTAATCTGTTAGTGCCCTTCGCCTGCCATACAGAATTTTTATTTCCTACATATTAGGAAGATTTTCAAAGTACAAAGGACCAACTTCATACGCAAAGAACTCTTCCCAGAATGAAATGATGCATTGTCATGCAATAGTTCTGAGAGGAACCACACAACCCAGTAAAGAATCATAAAATGCTATTAAAGAACCACAACTTCTATGAATGTAGGGTAAAAAACAGAATTCAGAAGTAAAGTCTTACAAAAATGAAGTGGAATACAGTTGAAGAACAGTTGGGCACATTCAAAGAATATTTTATAAAATACATAACTGTAAGCCTTATGAACGTCTGAGAATAGTTTTCAAAAGGAACAGAAACAGCATAATGTTAGAGAAGTCATGCTTAATGATGTAAAGGTTAACCCTCAAAGATACTTTCAATGTTTTATCATTAAGAGAATGGTCAAAAATACAGGTAATGTTCTTTAACAGCAAAGCATTATTAAAGAATAACAGATGTATGTCACTGTTGCAATATATAACTAATTGAAAGAGGTCAGTAACAAAGGTAGTGTGCTATAAAAATGAACAGAAAAACAAATAGTGCTTAAAAAAAAATGACTCGATACTTCTTAAAGAATGAACTAATTATACATATTGTCAAATGGGTGTTAATCAGGGATTTGCTACATGAAGACATGAATCAGATGTCTTGGTGTCATGTCTAGTAGTAGTAGTAGTAGTAAGAATATTATCATATGCCCTGAGTACAGTGAAGCTCTTACTTCCATGTCAAACCATGTAACATGTCACAACTCTCTGGTACCATGCCAAACATGAATCTTTTCCATCAAGTGGTGCAGTGACAAGAAGAGTGACTACAGCTTCTTGAACTATGACAATGTTCACAATGGCATAATTTTTAGACCAGGAAGAGAAGACTGTTTAGTTGCTGCCAATGTGGTGGGCATTCTGCACATTACACTGGGAAAATTTTTGTGTAGTAAGGCCTATTAAATCTTTACTTTGTCTATTCTTTTATTATATTGTTTCTCTCTTTGTATTATTTGAATACATCACCCTTTCATATAGGACCATTACTGTCATGTGGACTGACTGCAGTCAACTTCTTACTTGGATGTGCTAATCAACATGCAGCACATTGCCACTCTCCAATGCCATGCTTAGTGAGGACACCTAACTTACGTTCTTTCTTCCTTACCTGAAAAATCTCATATTTATCATTACTAATGTAAGTTCAGATGTAAGCTTGAAACATCTGGCTAATTGTGCATAAACCTAGGTTAAGAAACTGGGGAATGTAATTTTTTAAGGTTATATCATTTAAGGATGTATTTTAAAATTAAGGATAAGGAAAGTTGGAAGCATTAAATTTGATTACAATATCTCACCAGAACAGAATTCACTTATAGCGGACTTTCCATTTTTGAAGAAAGAAAGTCAGAATAAATGTTAGATATTCAGATATTCATATGGGTCTCTCATATTTA
Source organism: Erpetoichthys calabaricus (assembly GCF_900747795.2). Classification (NCBI taxonomy): domain Eukaryota; kingdom Metazoa; phylum Chordata; class Cladistia; order Polypteriformes; family Polypteridae; genus Erpetoichthys; species Erpetoichthys calabaricus. The sequence goes on along the minus strand of NC_041396.2, from coordinate 158,563,141 downwards.
TTCTAGGTTCTGGAATGAATCAAGCGTATCCCCTTGGAGGTCACACTACAAAAAATGTTTGAGGATCCACAGCCTGCCACTCTCTCCTGATTCTAGTGTCACTAGTATCACTGCTACACAACAAATACTAATGTCTGCCTTTACAGCCTATGGAACTGCTTGAGGCTACTGAGTTGTCATGTGTCAGTGGTGCAATGGATGTAATCTCATACTAGAGAAGAAATAAACCTGGGAGACTAGCCATGCTTAATGTTTAACTTATGAAAAATACTCCTGAATTTTCTATTGTCAATACAAACTAACCTGTATAAATCTGACATCTAACATTCTTCAGAGACAGAAAGAGAAAGCAAGAGAAATAGTGACACTTCAGAAAAGACTTCAGAAGAAGAACAACAATAGCTAAAAAGAGGATCAGAGGGATCACATCATGTAACATAGTTAGTAATATTTCATATCAAGCTGTCTTTATGTTCGGGTGACCAACAACAATACAACAATATAACAACAGCAACATTTGTTTATATTGCACATTTTGATAACACTTTAGTTTAGGTACTATAAAAAAAAATTTTATTATTCATTTACTCTTAGGTAACAAGACTTTAACAAAGGCTACTTTTAGTCTTCATAACACTTTAATGCATCAGTAGGTAGGTTATTCATCATATTGGCATAGTGGTAAAATTACATTAATATGAAAGATTCACAGGTCTTATACTAAACATATGTAAAATTAAGGGACGCGTGTCTCAGTTAAGCCACCTCAGACCACTCCAAAGTGAAGCTTTTTTAGTAGGCCACATTGCAGAGATGAATAAACACCTGAATACCAATGCAAGAAATTCTGTTAATATCTGAGCTGAAGAAAGTCCAATTAAAATCCACTAAACCTATACAACAGCAGTGTTTAAATTAGAACAGACCAACAGGATACATTATGGACCTGCATTTATAATGAAAGTAAGTAAGTCTGGTGATTCCTGACAACTATAAAATTCATTCTTCAAGTCAAGATCTGTAGCGGCAGACAGAAGCTAGTAAAGAATACATTTTGTGAAAAAAAAGAAATATTTTCTTTAATGGAAAACTGTAGAAATGTATTAGAGACAAATCTAGAAAGGAGCCATGCCTCATTTGAAAACCTTTTATGGACAGTTCAGTGAGGAAACAGAAACAACATGTTTCAACCAGAAGATATCTTAAATAATCTTATTAGAACAAAAAGGCGAAAATATCTCAAGCAAAGGAAAAAGAGATTTTCAAGACCATTAACCTTAAATAGTCATTGATTTCCGAAAAAAGATGTCAAATTATACAAAATTTTTATATAATAAATTCACATTTGATCTATTCCCAAAAAACAAGTCAAAAAAGACTGTTGCCTATCAAATAACAGGAAAAAAAAAGAAATAAAAAAGGAATTGAGACTGTCAGTTTATGAAAAATATAACCAATTAAATTGATTTTTATCCTGCGCTACATTCCTGGGACTCTGTTCTTTTTTAAGTTATTCAGGCTTTAGATATTGAGAAATTTTAGATTTTGTCTTTCATTCCAAACAAAGCTGAATGAGTTGGATACCTTGATAAAATGAAAACCCTAAAAGAGAGAAAGGGGCTTTGAAAGATAATCGGTGTGATTACAGATCTGCCCCACCTTAGCAGAACTTAATATGACCAATAAAGCATGTTATTCTCATGTGTCTATTAAAAGTCATGAGTATCAAGGGTTTTCTTTTTTTATTTATTAAATGTTTCAATTAAAGAATGCTGTAATGTCTAATCAGATTTTACACAGTTAAGGATTTGTATAGGTGTCTTTATATTAACTGCAAAACTTGAAAGAGATAAAGCAATAAGCAGTTGAAACAGAGTATAATTGAAGTGTACTGAACATATTTACACTGATCAGCCATAACTTTAAAACCACCTCCCTAATATTGTGTGGGTCTCCCTCATGCCACCAGAACAGCTCTGACTCCATCGAGATGCGGACTCCACAAGATTTTTGAAGGTATCCTGTGGTATCTGGCATCAAGATTTTATTCTTCAAATCCAGTAATTGCCAGATGGGACCTCCATGGACCAGACTTGTTTTTCCAGTACATCCCACAGACAAGGCAACATCTTGAACTCTTTGTCATGTTCCTCAAACCATTCCCAAACAATTTTTGCAGTGTAGCAAGATGCATTATCCTGCTGAAAGAGGCCACTGCCATCAAGGAATACCATTGCCGTGGTTTGCAACAATCTTTAAGAAATGTAACATTAACATTAATGCCAGGACTCAAGGTTTCCCAGCAGAACATTGCCTAGAACATCACACTACTTGGCCTCTTGACAAAGTGTATCCTGCTGCCATGTCTTCCCAAGGTAAACAATGCACACGCACCCAGCTCTCCACCCGATATAAAAGAAAACATGATTTATCAGACCAGACCACTTTCTTCCATCATTCAATGGTCCAGTTCTGATGCTCATGTGCCCTATGTAGGCACTTTTGGTGTTGGATAGGGGTCAACATGGGCACTCTGCTCTGCAGCTGTGTATCAAGATTCAATGAACTGTGTGTTTTGACAGTTCCTCTCTTGGCCAGCATTACGTTTTTCACCAGTTTGTGCTACAGTAGCCCTTGTGTAGGATTGGACCAGAGAGATGAGTCCTCACTCCCCACATGCATCATTGAGCCCTGGGCACCCATGACCCTGTCCTTTCTTGGGGCATTTTTGATACATATTAAACACTGCACACTGAAAACACCCCACAGAACAAGTCTTTTTGGAGATGCTCAGAACTAGTCGTCTAGCCAGTAATTTGTTGCCTAATATATTCCACCCTTTGACAAGTGCCACTGTAACAAGATAATCAATGTCATTCACTTTCCTGTCAGTGGTTTTAATGTTGTGGCTAATTAGTATATTTTAATTAAATCTCAAACAAACAGTAAATTATGATTAAAGAAGAATTAAAAAAAGAAAACTATTAAAAAGTGTGAAAGCAGACGTTAATAAGAAAGTAACAAAATTTCCTTTTGCAGTTGTTTCTTAAATGGACAGGAAACAAACTGTGGTTACTTTGCAGCTTAATAAAAATAAAAACCTTTCGTTTGATTTCAGTTCAATCAAACCATAAAGTATCTTCTGTGCAACATAAAATGAAAAAATTCCTTTAAGTAGTGCTCTTTGCAGTCTTCTAATTTAATAAAATATGTTAAAATCATCACTTGATACTTCTTATATGATCAATATATTTAATTCCGACTGTATACTCTCTAGCCTTTTATTTCACTAACCTCTTATTTCTCAATTGACCTTCATCTTGATTATGTTGCTTTTCTGTCTAATATCAAAGCACATCAAGTTATATTTCTGCTGACTTTTTGCAATGCATTGTGGGTAGACTGGCAGAGAATTGCCCACAATCACTTAATTCCTTGTGCCTACTCTTGCTACAGCTGCAGCATCTGACAGGGTGCTACTCATTCAGTAGCTGATTATAATTAAAAATATCAGAATAATTAAAGTCTTCAGCTTGACAAGCAGAGCCATAACGTTGCCTTCAGACATTCCTCTCTAATTAGTTAATTAATCCTAACGCAAATTATAAGCAATAATTAGTCAGTCAAGCTTAACATGAAGTCTGGTGACTTTCAGCTGAAAGGGTTTCTCTCTCTCTCTCTCTCTCTCATTCAGTGTTTCTTTGCAGTGTATTTTTAAGGTTTCTTAATTTAGTTGTAAGTTTTACTTTCTTCAGCTTTGCTTCCCACATGTATTGGACTGTAGGCTGTTAATTTTGTTAGCATTTGATGCAGCTAATTTAGCTGTACATTGAAAAATATGGTAATTTGCCATTTTGTGAGCTTGTAATTAATTCTGGCCATGGTAATGCAATTAGCCAGAAGCTTTCATATAGGATTCATGAACAGTGTTTCCAAGACTTACACTAATTTTTTTCAATCTGTGCCAGTTTGAAGTCAGATGTAACATATGAGTGAACACAGTCCACACCATGTAGCAGCACTTCTTAAATAAGTAATGAAAAATACACAGTCAAGTATATCTCCAGCCATCACAATATTTATGAAGCAAGTGCCTGGCATTAGAAGATATGAAATATGCAAGCATCTAATGTTTTAACATGTTTAGTAATATTTGATAATTTACAAGTGTCATTATTCTTCTCTTTCAATAGATACCCTAAAATCAGTTGGGTTGGGTTGCCACAACATACAAATGGTATGGAAAAAATATTTTTTTTAGCCTGCAACAGTAAGTGAAGAGTTGTTAAAATTCACATGCTGACTTACAGCATAGCTCATAACGAGGATGTGCAATGCATTATGCCTTATTTTAGGTGTTTTTCCTTTATATACATATATTCAAGCAACTTTCTCCCAAATTGTGCCGTGCTTATGTCATACACTAATGAAGAATCCTTTTTAAACATCACATCATTAATTCTGCAAAAAATCCAGTATTTGGACAATAATAATTCTTTGCATTTATATATGAAGGCGATGATAAATATTATGTCGCTACTGTAATGCACAATCCAAGTATTGTTATTTTCTTTGTAAAGCAGTCTCATGTATTTTTACATATTTAACTACCCACCTTTCCTCCCTGCTTACACGTAGGACTGGAGACTATTCTGGCAGTATCAGTTGGAAGCACTGGGTTATTACATCGCTAAATATAACAGCATGAAGCATGATAATGCATACAACACTAGTAAGGCACTCTCTTGCTTTTCGAGGTACTCATTACAACCACAGATATTTGAAGAGCTGTATGTCCTTCTTCAGGGGTCAAATAACATTTATTATACAGTATGTTGCTACCAAAAACATAAAACTACTAAATTATATAAAAAGTAGAATTTTTCTCCATCTGTTAAGAGGTTTGCTTGTCTTTGTTCTTTGCTCAAATCAACTTTTTTTTTAGTGTGTATTCTTACTAATGACTTTCTGATTGCAAACCTTCCATTAAGTCATTTTTTTTTAATCAGGATTTTCCACACTGGTTGGAAAACATAGTTTTGCATTAGGCATTATGCAGTTAATTGTAAGTTTCCTTATTTGATTTTCTCAAGAATTAGCATGTCTCAGTGACGGACAACTTTTTTAGCTATTTTGTTTGATTTTTTTTTCTCCTATAACAAACATTTTCAATTATCAAATTGAATTTAATTATTAAAAAAGTTAATATAATTATCTGTAATGTTCAAAGAAGATATGCGTTTTCCCAAATTTATTAAAATTTTACTGTCTTATTATTTAAGACATGCAGTATTCATCTATTCACTCTTCTACTTCTTTATATTAAGAAAATATTGTAACAAGATCACTGCAAGCAAAAATACACCATAAATGTGATAAACTAGTATCATTCCTTATTTATATATCTGTTTCTCATCATAGGTGTATAATTAATGTATTAATTGTGAATATCAGCAATATAGGGAAGCCATGTCATTTTTGGCATTAAAATTCTGCAAGAGCCATAATAGAATTTTCCTTAATGTGTTCAGACTTCTCTATTGTTAACTCACCTAACAAATAATACCTTTCACTAATGACTAGGTGGATATGCAAGTTCACAAATCACTTTCATTAAAAAAAAAAAAAAAAACAATCAAACAATGGGATACTGGATTCAGGTCAGTCTTAACTCTTTGAGGGCTGAATGTTTTTTCCAGTTTTCTGAAAAGCACACAAAGCAATGGTTTCACGCATAAATCAATACAAAATGTCTTTTGCTGTATGCCGTGGCTGCTGTCAGCGCCCGTTCATCGTCTCTGGGAGCAGTAGCTGCACCAGGGCAGCTCAAGGACCGGCAGGAATACACGATGAGCTGGCTGTCTCCGCGCAGTAGTAGCAGTCACAGTGTGACGCAATCTGGTTTGTACCTCTTGTCATCGGTAAGAGGCAGTCCTCCCTGGTGAGGTGCGTAGGTGCATTAGCTACACGGACATGTTCAGCATCACGATCAGCTAACACTGGCCACTCACTTTCATTTTCGATCTCTAAATCACTAACATCAAAATCCGACAACTCAGAGTCTGACTCAGTGATATGAAACACAATGTTGTCCACAGAGTATTTGCTTTGCGCATTCGCTTTGGTCTTTAGCCAGATGTCGATGCCAATTGAGGAGTTGTTTGCTCTTCACTACTCATGCACATGCAGGAAATCTCGGTCAAATCAATAAAGCTAACTTTAAAAAGAGTCAAACTAAAACATAATGGCAAGTTTTGTCACAGTTTACAGCTGATTCCCATTCTCTACCCCTGAATTTTGACAAAAGTTGACATCTGCCCTGAAAGAGTTAATTTACTTCACATCATTTTGATATTCTCTGACTTCATCATCATCTCACAGATACTGTAGATTTAAAAATTAAGTAAACTGACAGGCTCACAACCACCCGCAACCCAGAAAAATATAATGGCCATGAACTGCCTAAAATTGAAACTGTAACACCTCAAATTTGGAGTCAATTGTCTTGGATGTGAAAAAGGACAGACCACAATAAGATGGTAAGAACACAAGCACACAGTATAAAAGACATTGGGGGTCTTGAGTAGCAGTGCTAACCACTATGTTGCCATATGTTTGCTTATCAGCACAAGGTTGGCAAACAATTAAAAACATGTTATTCTACATACCTGCTCTCTCCACACCAGTACTCCATGCTTCTTTTTCAAATTTAGAACTGTCAAATGGTCCTCCTCAGCAGTGGGCAAGGATCATGGGGCAGCTCATGTCCATTCTCAGCAGCATAATGTCATGTACTCAATGTATTATTGACATTGTTCTGTTTCTTTATCAGATTAAGATGGCTGCCTTTAAGGGTACAAATGGTTCTGGAGTTTTTGTACTTCTATGCTGGCTTGGGCTGCATGGCCTTGACTAGGAAAAGCTTGAACTGGAATTGTCCATATTTTAATACAGAGAATACGGAGCTCTAGCCTTCAAACTTTATTGCTTAAATGGAAAGCTCAAGATGTGCATGTGCCAAAAAAAAAAAAAACCCACAAGAACACTGCACGCCCAGTGAGCCACAAACAGGTTTGTCAAACCTGGCACAAGTCAGTTTCATATTCTATGAAAACAATATTATTACAAATAAGAAATTTCATTTATCATATAATGGAAAAAATAGAAAAAATACTTAAGGATGTAAAGTTGAGGGTTATTATAAACATTTGAATAATAAGTTAAATTAGTGAGGAAAGTGTATTACTTATTTTGCACAACATCTGATGGGTCTGTGCTCCACTGGCCTTTAATGCAGGAACACCAGCTTGTTCGTTTTAACATCATTCACAGATGTTATCTAATTCCATATCACAGATGCCAAATAAGGCTCATATAACACAAAAAGTGTCACAATTGCTTTGTGGGAGGATGGAGTTTGGATTTTCAAGTATTGCAAAGATTTTCCCTCTACTGGATATGTTAAGGATCTTTTTTAGAACTACTGGAAATGAATGTACCTAAATCACAATGTTTATTTCTATAGATGACACTGCCAGCTAAGAGGGCTATATTATGGAGGATAGGGACCAGTGATATATTTTAAATTAGATGGATCCTTTATCTGCGGTGGGCTGGTGTCCTGCCCGGGGATTTGTTCCTGTCTTGCGCCCTGTGTTGGCCGGGATTGGCTCCAGCAGACCCCCGTGACCCTGTATTAGGATATAGCGGGTTGGACAATGACTGACTAAAAGGAGCTAGTGACAAGAATCCTTACTGTATTCTTTGAAATAAACCACCCTTAACCCCAAAATCAGGTTCCATTTTAGCTGCACAATTTTGGGAACGTTTAGAGGCATCTATAACTTGACACCACAAGCAATATTTGTCTCTTTTGAATGTCTCCATCACTCACCTCACCAAATGATTTATATGCCAGTTTATGCAGAAAAAAATAAAATACAAAAGAACAAACAGATTAAAAATGCAAAAGGTAATGATAATCAAATAAGTAAATTTCAAAAACAGAGCTTACCTTATTCCCTGGGATTCTGTCTTTGTGTTGTAACTACCTTACAGAAAGGCGATGTTTCTTCTGAATTATGGATGAGGAAATGAAACAAGTCAGAAACTGAGCAAAGTTTGTAACCAAAAAGTCAATCCTGTCTTAAGCCTAAAACAGAAAGCAAACAGGAAAATCAAATATACCCTTGGCCTCTAATGACATGTGCAGGGTGACCCTGGACATCATCTATGCCAACATCATAGCAAACACTACAATAAAACTGCACAAAAGAGCAGCATCAAAGGTCAGACAAAATGGTGTTGAATAATAATGCTAAAAAATGTACAATTTCTTAAGGAGGCTTCCTAACAAAAAAAAAAAAAAAAAAATGAATTCTATAGGTTAACACAAAAACCCAGGATTGACTTATACTTTAATTTAAACAGTTATAGAAAGCCCATGAAAAATAACATGAAAATGCCAGTCTACTGTAGTATGGAAACTCAGAAGAAATCCTAATGAAATGCAACAGGGGAAATACCAAAAAGACTAAAACTTCAAATACAGTCATATAAAAAAGTTTGGGAGCCCCTCTCAGCCTGCATAATAATTTACTCTTTTTTCAACAAAAAAGATAACAATGGTATGTCTTTCATTTCCTAGGAAGATCTGAGTACTGGGATGTTTTCTGAACAAAGATTTTTAGTGAAGCAGTATTTAGTTGTATTAAATTAAAGCAAATGTGAAAAACTTGCTGTGCAAAAATTTGGGTCCCCTTGTAATTTTGCTGATTTGAATGCATGGAACTGCTCAATACTGATTACTTGCAACACCAAATTGGTTGGATTAGCTTGTTAAGCCTTGAACTTCATAGACAGGTGTGTCCAATCATGAGAAAAGGTATTTAGGGTGGTCAATTGCAAGTTTTGCTCCCCTTTGACTCTCCTCTGAAGAGTGACAGCATGGGATCCTTAAAGCAACTCTCAAAAGATCTGAAAACAAAAATTGTTCAGTATCATAGTTTATGGGAAGGCTACAAAAAGCTATCTCAAAAGTTTAAACTGTCAGTTTGAACTGTAAGGAATGTAATCAAGAAATGGAAGGCCACAGGCACAGTTGCTGTTAAACCCAGGTCTGGCAGGCCAAGAAAAATACAGGAGCGGCATATGCGCAGGATTGTGAGAATGGTTACAGACAACCCACAGATCATCTCCAAAGACCTGCAAGAACATCTTGCTGCAGATGGTGTATCTGTACATCATTCTACAATTCTGCACAATTTGCACAAAGAACATCTATATGGCAGGGTGATGAGAAAGAAGCCCTTTCTGCACTCACGCCACAAACAGAGTCGCTTGTTGTATGCAAATGCTCATTTAGACAAGCCAGATTCATTTTGGAACAAAGTGCTTTGGACTGATGAGACAAAAATAGAGTTATTTGGTCATAACAAAAAGCGCTTTGCATGGTGGACGAAGAACACCGCATTCCAAGAAAAACACCTGCTACCTACTGTCAAATTTGGTGGAGGTTCCATCATGCTGTGGGGCTGTGTGGCTAGTTCAGGGACTGGGGCCCTTGTTAAAGTCAAGGGTGGGATGAATTCAACCCAATATCAACAAAATTTTCAGGATAATGTTCAAGCATCAGTCACAAAATTGAAGTTACGCAGGTGTTGGATATTCCAACAAGACAATGATCCAAAACACAGTTCGAAATCTACAAAGGCATTCATGCAGAGGGAGAAGTACAATGTTCTGGAATGGCTGTCACAGTTCCCTGACTTGAATATCATCGAAAATCTATGGGATGATTTGAAGCAGGCTGTCCATGCTCGGCAGCCATCAAATTTAACTGAACTGGAGAGATTTTGTATGGAAGAATGGTCAAAAATAGCTCCATCCAGAATCCAGACACTCAAAGGCTATAGGGGGCGTCTAGAGGCTGTTATATTTGTAAAAGGAGGTTCAACTAAGTATTGATGTAATATTTCTGTTGGGGTGCCCAGATTTATGCACTTGTCTAATTTTGTTATGATGCATATTGCATATTTTCTGTTAATCCAATAAACTTAATGTCACTGCTGAAATACTACTGTTTCCATAAGGCATGTCATATATTAAAAGCAAGTTGCTACTTTGAAAGCTCAGCCAATGATAAACAAAAATCCATAGAATTAAGAGGGGTTCCCAAACTTTTTCATATGACTGTTGTGGCGGACCCGGCCGGGATGCCCCTTCGACATATGTTCCCGGGGAGCAACCATGGGCTGCTCAATACCTCCCCCGAGACGCTTGGTGGCAGCCTCCCTGGCTGACGGCGGTACCTCAGCCTCCCACAGGGCTCCATGGGAAATGGATTTCTCCACAGCCCTGTTGGGATCTGGGGTGGCCGCCAGGAGGCTCTGCATGGATCCCTGAGCCCAGCTGGACGAATCTTCAGCCCCACCTGGGAGTGCAACCGGAAACAGGTGATCAAGAACCTGGAGCACTTCCAGGTGGGCAATAAAAGCAGCCAGCAACCACCACTCAGCTGCCACAGTCGGGTGGAGGAGGACAAGGTTGCCTGGGAGGAGTGGTGGTGCAAAGCAGAAGAGTGCTTGGGTGTTTATTTGTACTGGGGACTGTGTTGTGCCTGTGGGAATTACGGGGAAGACATGCCCCACAGGTGAAGAAAATAAAAAGTTTATTTAAACTGTGTCGGGTCGGGCGCATATATAGCACCTTTTCACACTGTATACTCAAATACAGAAAATATTCTGAGGATGTTCTCTGTCAATCACATGAATATAGCTTAAATATTGTGTCATAACACAAAGACAGATGGGGAGATTGAGGTGTATCTGATGCAAGCCACTGGCGTAAGGCTTCCTGATACATTCTAAATAGCTTAAGCAAATAGAAATTGTATTCACAGTAGCAATAATATACTGAACATGAGCCCAAGGATTAATGGCACATATTGAGCACTCTGTAGATTGGGATGAGAAGAAATATAGAGAGAAGCCATGACAAACCATGTAAAAAAATTTATACATACTGTATATATTCATAATCTATGAGGAATATTCCAGTAATTACTGCAAAACTAGCAGAGGCAGAGGTGAGTAAATCACTAAAAGAAGAGTGACAAAATGTAAAGAAACAAATGACAAAAACACTAAAAACTAGAATGATGACTAAATAGTATTTGCAAAAGCTGGCAAAGCTTCATGCCCAATGAATGGAATGAATGAATTCCTTTTTTTTTTGTTTTCTTTACCCATTTGTTCATATGTCCTAAACATTAATAGTGTTGCCAGGCAACAAAGACAAACAAGCGGAGAAAGCGAAAAGCAAGCTAAAGGTGGAGTCACCTGGAGAACAACAGCTTCTACTTAAATAAATACAAAAAATAAGTGCAAAAAATATCAGTCACTACTCAGGATTCTGCAAATAAATTCAACCAAAAATTTTAAAAGTACTAAATGAGGAACAACATGGCACAAACAACAGCTCCACTTCTCTCATCCAAAAACATCTCTACACTTTTTTTGGCCTCTTATCCTCATGCCAGTTTAACCATCATCTGTCACTTTACCAGGTTCTGTGTTCCTTTGTCTAGAGACGAGAAATAGTATTTCATCCCAGGGGCTACTCCTGTGACCCTGCCCTAAATCTCTTCAGGAATCAGGAATAATTTTTAGAACTCCTGGAACCATCTAAGACAAACACCTCTGTTGACCTTGATATCACTGCAGTCTTGAACTCCTAATTGTAAAGACCAGAAGTTCCTTCCAAGGCCCGATTGGTAAAGCAGGGTGGTGGGTGTAGGTCATTAAGCTTCACTGCTGCCAACCATCACTGCCAAAATAATCATTTCAGGGTATCCTTAACTTATTCAAAGTACTGGCATCACTGTCAAGACACATTAAAAATGGCACCCTATTCAGGAGAGGCTGCTATAACAATTGTCTACCTCTCATACGTCACACAACATAGTATTAAATATATTTAAATATTTGGAATTCTATATATGTATAGAAAAGACAAAAAAAAATCTTTATTTTCTTTAAGAAGTTCAATATTCAGTGTGATTTAGAAGAATTACTGTTGATGTTCCACCTGATTCCTGGTGGCTACCTGAGAACACACCACTGGGAAATGATGCTAGTGATATAAAAAAAGATAAAAAAGAAGGACGTATCATCAAATGGCTACATCTGTAAATAGATAATTCTTCTTTTACTAAATCTTCAAGGAGGCCATTCAGTGAATATTTTTGACTATTCTTAGTATTTTAATTAAGAAATAATGAAGGTACTTTTGGAAGCAGATTTAAAAGACATCTTAAGATGTGTTAAGCACTACATTTGCTAATTAAAATGTTAAAACATGTTTTGTTAGAGAGGGTTTCTTTTATGAAGTGGCTTTAAAAGAGGATAATGTCTATTTTTATAATGTTTGTTGGATTTAATTAAGATATACAGTACATGTAAAATTAGGACAGGCATAAGGGGGTATTTTTATGTTTACAAAAATCTGTTTGCTACAATTTGTACCCATTTGCAGATATTTTCCTTATGAAGTTTCAGACATTTAAGAAATCACACCATTTTAAAAATTACGATAAAGAGTAAAATGGTTCCTGAATTTTACTTTTTAATCACACTTGTAAAATAATTTTAGAAAGTATATGATAACATTCATATTCTCTGAATACTTCAGGAACCTCTATAATTTGGCAAACCATAGTGTGTAAAATGTTTTCTCCTATTAAAAATAAGAAAGGAAAGAGATCATTTTAAGCACATAATACTTTTATAATATAAATACTCTGTGACTGGTACAGCACTGTAATTTAATAAGGAACAGAGTAGAGTTCTTACACGGTTAATGGCATGAGAAAAGCCATGTGGTGTCTTGCAATACATCTCTGTATACCACAAATTAAACTTTTAAATGTATCAAATCTTGTAAATTTCCCCTTGCAGCACCTCTGTCTCCAAATGTTCAGATATATCCATCCATCCAGCTCCTAGCTTTACCAAAGACAAGCCTGTTGTACAAACTCTCTATGCTGCAAATTAAACTTTAATTTGTCTTTATGCTATCCAGAAAGAGTGTCTGCCCATGTCTCTGCCTTCTGTGAAGCCAATTGAGCCAATTGAAAATATTTAACCACCCAAGCAAATACTTTGCTCCTGTGCAGATAAAAAGCAGGATAAAAATCAAGCTGAGAGAATTAAATCTGTGCACACTTTGTGACACACGTGCACTTAGGAGATAACTTAAAGGCTTATCTGATGGTAATTCCACCCCGTGTTGAGAGTTGGCGCTGTTGCCTAATGTTTCTCCTCCTTCTCCCCTATACTGTAGATCAGATGACCAGCAGTCACTTCCAGGTCCTGTTTTCCTGGCCCCATCCCTTCCAATCTGACTTCTTCTTAAGGGGTGCTGCTTTCAGTCGGAAAAGACTTTTCAAATATTTGATAACTGTTTTTTTTTTTTTTTTAATTCTTTCAATCAATTATACTGGGCTCGCCTTTAAAATGCCCCCAACTATTTATCACGTCTTGCCTTCTATTTTTCAACCTTTGTTTGACTTCTTAATGGTGAACAAAAACAAGTTTTAAGAGCAAATACTATAGCATTGTTTCTCAACCTTTCTGGTTTTATGACAATGTGTCTTCATGACCCATCCAGGTAAACTGCATGTAATCTTTAGAGTTAGGGAGGGTTTGGTCAAGATTGCTTAATCAAGGCAATCAGTCATTTTATCATTATAAAGAAAAGTGGGTCAAGACCCAGTGGAGATTTTACTATATGTATACATTAGACGAAATTGATGCAGATACTCAAACTACAAGACCGGCACATTAATGAAGTAACATTAGGAACACAGTTAGTGTATACAAACAGTAAACTTGCGAATAACATAAAGTCCATATATCAGTTTTTGGAATGTACTTTTTCTTGCTCAAGGTCACAAAGACTGCTTGCAGACAGCAAGAGGTATAAAACAGAAATCATGCCTAGTGAACGTGCTAGTCCGCTGTTGTGAATGCATCTACACTGGGCCATAAAATAGAGGCACTTATCAACTTGACAGCATGTCATTCAGCTGTAAAAGGAAAACTGATTTCTCTGGATAAAACCAGTGCAAACAACAGAAAGCTTACAAACTTCACACAGGAGGATAAACTTATAAACCTTGAACCAGCATCAAGCTACAGCAAATTTATTTCAATATTATCGGTGTATATGGTGATTCATTGGTTAGAGCTGCTGTCTTATGAATGGTGAGTCCTGGTTTTGAATCCTGTGCCTGGTCAGTTGTCTGCATGTTTTTTTTTTCCTGGATACTCAGATTTTCCTTCTATATCCCAAAAATTTATTGGATGTGAGTGGTCTCTGTAATGGACTGGTGACCTGTCAGGTTCAATCCCTGCCCAATGCCCAATCCACTGCAGGGCAAGGATGTTATGTGTATCTTTATGTAATCAGTAATTTGTAAAGAGGTATCTGTAAATTTATTACGCCACTCAGCCTGTACTCAGTTATGACTGCTGCACAAAACTAAACTGAACTAAATTAAATGTGTATATAGTGCATTTCAATTTTTGAATCAACTGTACATTTAATTAGATGTTTCTTTAATAACTTCCTACATTTATAATTTATACTTTTTTATTGTTATTTAATGATTGTTACTTAAACACATTAGTATACTGGACATGCTGATCTGTGTAATTTAGACCAATGTTTGCCTGTCAGTATTGTGTCAGTTTGAATATGGGAAAAGCACTATATAAACAAAATGAATGACGATGATGATGATTATTATTAATTTATCCATCCATCCATTTTCCAACCCGCTGAATCCGAATTAACGAGAATTAAACTATGGAAGCCAGTGAATATGAAATGTCTGCTAGAAGTTTTAGAATTTTGTTAATAAATACTGGTTTCAAGGTCTAGTTAATTATACGTGTCTCAAGTTAAACACAACAGAGATACTAACAAGAACATAAGATAGCTGAATAACATCTGAGTGATCTAACTAGGGAAACTAACTCAAAATAATGAACCCAAAGAAGCCAAGCTCAATTATAGTATTAACTTACAGTTGTGTGCTGCAGGGCCTGTTCCAGCATGGCTAACCTCTAAGTGACCATCCCAATAGGATAAACCAGGAAGGTCTTTTTAACAGTCCATCAGAATCATGCTGATTTTATAGATAAATATCCACCTGCACAAATGAGTACCTATTGTTGCTTCCTCTTTCAACATTTCATTGTCTACTGATTATATCAGTATGTCCAAATCTAAGCTGATGTGATCAACCCATTTGCATAAATAAGTTAAGATTCTCCCTTTCAGATGACACCAGCATTATATCACCTCAACTACAAGCTGGACATAATATGATATGTGAGGAGTAGGGCTTTCCACCTGCTTGTGATTGCTTATGTTTATTATTTAGAAGTAATGGGGACTTCCTTGTTTGTAGAAGTGTACTGTCTAAATTATATTTCCTGCATTGAAGGACTCTTTAGATGTCAGTCATGAAAATTTTGAGATATTTGCAGTTACATCCCTAAATCTCCTTCCTACAAACTGCTTAAGCTGGATTCACTAAAGATGCAGTATGTATAAATTAAATGTGATCCTACTAATGTACATCTGCTAAGTAATCTGAAATAGTAGTAAAAGATGTAAGTATTCATTATTTGTATTAGCATAATACATCCTCTCTAAATGCCATATAAGCACATGATTCCTATACCTTGATCATTTGATTAGAGAAATGGAAGAGTGAAAATGACTGAACAGAGGAAGTGTTTTGAAAAATGGTGTTGTTTTCCAGTTGTTCAATTTTTTTTTCTTTAAACCTGTTTATTTGTTACAGTATAGCTCATAGTCAGATATAGACAATATGAAGGCAACACAGCCACAGAAACCTACTTTTGCCAAATATGGTTCAGAGTATATTTGCCAGTGTTTAGATATATGTACGAAAAGCTTATAGGATAGCATAGATTGTGAATTTTAAATTGCTTTAATATTATTATTTCACAGCTTTTTATCGGCTCCAAATAATAAAGAAAAGTGTTGTGTAGCTTTGGAAACCCCACAAAGATAAAAATAAAGGTACACCGTGAGGGAATCCTGTAAATCACCATGATTTTTAAATGTTTATTGGTCATGTTTAACATCCTCTTCATGATTTAGTGATGTAATTGTATTTATTATGTGGTAAGTAAGGCTACATTAGTATTTTAATTGTTCAAGTACTGTAATAGGGCTACATGGTGATGTAGTCCAAGTACTGCTGCCTCGCAGTAAAGAAATCTGGGTCCGTCCTGAGTCCTCCCTGTGTGGCGTTTGCATGTTCTCTCCATGTCTCTGTGGGTTTTCTCTGGGTGTCTGGTTTCCATCCACAGTCCAAAGACATGTAGGTTAGGTGGACTGGCGATACTAAAAACTGGCCTTATTGTGTGTTTGGTGTGTGTATATTTGTGTGTTCACCATGCGAT
The DNA here is from genome assembly GCF_900747795.2 of Erpetoichthys calabaricus. Classification (NCBI taxonomy): domain Eukaryota; kingdom Metazoa; phylum Chordata; class Cladistia; order Polypteriformes; family Polypteridae; genus Erpetoichthys; species Erpetoichthys calabaricus. Next base: position 158,546,639 of record NC_041396.2, on the reverse strand, counting down.
GGACTGGCACCCTGTCCAAGGTTTACTCCTGCCTTGTGCCCTATACTGGCTGGGAAAGGCTCTAGCATGCTTCACAACAATGTCCAGGACTAAGCAGGTTCGAAAATGACTGACTGAAGTACTGTAATATCTTCAAGACTAGTATTTGTATTGTGTTTTCAGAAAATGTTTGAAGACAAGCAGTTTTAATGTTTTAACTTAGCGGAATAAATCAATTGTGAAAAGTATTAAAACAATATGTTAAATGAGGTTCGGCAGAATTTATAGTGTCTTTGTTCTATTTGCGGACAGGGTAGTTATGTTTTTCACAATATTTGCATATTTTCAAAACACAGGTTTATTCCTTTGGGTTATAACCTGCTAAACAAGTGTGTTTTAATTTATTTTATTTGATCAGACTGAATTTATTAGAGGGTGGGACAATGATTAGTTCTACTGACTTACAACTCTAGAGACTTGGCCCAAATACTGTCAGAGTAGTTTGCATGTTCTTTCTTTGATGGCATGGTTTAGGTTGTTTAGCAAGTCTAAATTGACCAGGATTGGGTTCTTTCATGGGTGTGCCCTGCTATGGGCTGACATCGCCTGCAGGGTTGGATTATGCATTGTGTCTACTGTTGCCAAAGTTGGCTACAGTTCTTCTTAATAAGCTGAGTCAGAAGCAACATGAATGATTCAATTAAAATACACCTACCACAATAAAGTATTTTTGCTTTTAATTAAATGTTTGATAAATATTACATTTTTTAATGTAAGCCTATGGTACATACTCTAGTACTGCCCACTACTAAACCAGTGGATGCCGAGTAGCCTCCTTTATGCTACACAAATTGGTTTAGTAGAAAGGTCAAACAGTGTGTAGTTTTGCATAACATTTTAGGAGAGATTTCAAAACAGTCTGAGTGCATTTTGATCTTGATTGTTTTTTCATTTGTTATCCTCTTCCTTTTTCTCAAATGTAATAATGCCTGCACTTGAAAAATTACAGCTGGAATTGCTTGCTTGCCTTAAAAGAAAAACTGATTGTTGAGAAGGATGGCCTGCTGCAGCAAGAAGACATTCTTGCTGACAGTCAGAGAGGAAAACTGGTGTATGTCCCAAGGGAAAGAAAGTGCACAAAATTTTCGGGTCGTCTGTCAAATGTCCTGTCTATATGAACTGATTGATGAAATGAAGTGTGTGCTGAGTTCACAATGGTCAAACCTTCTGGAAGAAATAGGTTTAATTTTTGAATATTTAGAAGGGTAAGCAAAAAATAAAATGGAATATTATTCTGTACTCTTTTTTTATTTTACACAACATGTGTGAGAATCTTTGATACAAAAGTCCAATTCATTAGTGGCTGTTACTAAAAGTGTTATCTAATTCAAATCATGTATTATATTTGTAAAAAATGCATTTCTTAATGTAAAGGAATTCATTGTGGCTGAGTGTTAAATGCATAATTAGACAATAACTATATTGTTTGCCTTGTAAAGTGGGTTTTGATAGTTTGCTCTAAGAAGGGTGCATTGTAAAATAAACACTGATGGATTGATACTAGATTTTTAGATTTTAAAGCATTCGGTTGGCAAAAACAAGAGTGTGACTTTCGTGGATATAAAGCATGCATATTGAAGAGTAGTTTTTAGTTTGCAATGCCACACCTAAAAACAGAAAATAGGCTCAAATTTGTTTAAGTTGTTGGAAAGCTTTTCATATCTGCTGATGAAGGAAATCATTTAGCAGAAATACAAATAAGCTGTTTTCTCAGTCTCAACATCTTGCCTGAAGAAGGGGCCTGAGTTGCCTCAAAAGCTTGCATATTGTAATCTTTTTAGTTAGCCAATAAAAGGTGTCATTTTGCTGGGCTTTTCTCTACATTCATAATGGCTAACACGGTACAACACCCTAGTACCTGAGTCTCATTAAATACCTTTATGATGATAAAGTCTAACCTCTGGTTACAAAGTTACAACTATTTTAAATTGCACATGGACTTTATGGACACCCTGTATAATATTTGCAAAATATCTTCATAACAGGTCTAATTAAACTATTGAGTCAGAAGGAAATATGTATGCCCCCAAAATAGTAGCCAAAGGCAATGATGATTTAGAATGAACAGAAAAATACTGAATGAATTGGTATTGATAGATGTAATTAATCAGTTGTCTGTTTCTGGGGCTGTTTGTTTCCCCAGATGGATCAGACTTGCTCAGAAATACACTTTCCCTATTAGATATTGTTTTTAAGCTATACCATTGCGATTGCACATACAAGTTTAATAATTAATCAGTTTCTGATTCTATAGTCATATTATAGGGGATCTATAAACTCAGTCCAAAAAAAAAAAGAAAATCCATAAGGGAAGGCAAAAATCCCTATTCATTCCACAAAGTTCTAATAAGGAAAAAGAATAGCATATTCTTTAAATAGGTGGATGAGACTTAGATTTCAAAATATACTCCACTTGAAATCTGAACAGTTAGTGGACTGCTAGTCACTGGCTTTATGCAACTGACTTTTAGAATATATCGTAAACTTTCAGATTGTTGTTCAGGTAAAATGATCTTGTAAAAAATGTCTCTGTATTCTTATTTTTAGAAAATTCAGCTCTTATTTTTCATATTTAATTCCCCAAGTTCTTTTAGAAACATATGGATCAAATACCAGGAGATAAACAGTTTTTATCCTAGTTATTGTACAAACAATGGGTGGAACAGTGAAACAACAATTGTAGTGTGAGTGGAAGGTACAAGATTCATGATTTCTACTATGAGAAGTCACATAAAGTTTTATGTTGACCTGATCTTGATAAAGCAACTTATGTAGTAACCCCTACAAATGGGTTATAATGATTACACAGGGTTTCATCTGTTTGGCTCCTTTAGTTCAAGGTAAACATAATATGTTCAGTAACTCCTACAGTTATATATCTAGATGTTTACATTTTGATTTCAATGGTGACAAAGGACTCACAATGATATAGTGCCATGTATGTCGGAAGCTGACTAGAAGCAGAGGACACTATCTTTGAAACAGATGTATAGGACAGTGTCAGAGCAAGAAGCCTCTGGACTACAGGAGATTAAAGTCTAATCAAGTTTTGGAAATTCTACAAGAAAGGAGTGGGTAAAAATTCTAGCTCAAGATCAGTGTCAGTTTGAAGTGTAAACGATCCTGATAAATATGAAAATGTTGGGACACCAGCTTTTGTATAGCAAAACATATAATTTCAATATTTCAAGACAGTAGGACATTTGTAATGCTTTGTCTGAACTATTAATTGTGAAATTCAAAGTTCATGTACAGTTAATGGATATTAACTGAACGAGTTGATTATGATTTGTGATCGGATATTTCCATTGTTATGCATTGTTAATTTTTAAAGTAGTGATTGTAAATGTGTACAGTGATGTGAGCAAAAATACATTGCATTCAAAGAGTTGGAACATAGTAGTAAAAGAAAATACATAACAATAACAAGGAGAGACCGCCATATAATACTTCTTTTTAAAACTGTACCAGATATACAGTATAATTTTGTTTTTTTCCACTTGATATTTTGATTTTATCATACTGTTTATTTATATGTTTAATTAGGTTGTTAATCCTGCTTATTTTGCTAAACTGTTTGTGACGGAGTATTAATGCCACTGTAAAAAGTACAGTTTTTAGACTTAAGTAATGGTGCAGCTTGTTTTTTATGAATGTGTTATGCTGGTAGCAATTTTTTTAGCAAACACAACTGCTGTAACTATTTCAGCTTATTATACTTTGTCACACGTGCGCTTCCGAGGATCTCCTTGTTGGCTCATTCGAAGTAGATTGTAAGCCACCTGGGCAAGAGGGGGCGCTGTCGCTAACTGTGTCTCCCCTTTTTTTCCCTGCAGCTCCCAGAATCCTCCCAATGAGGGAAATTAGCTCTGCCTCTTCCGGTTCTCCTGCTATATAAAAAGCCCGGCTGCCTCCACTGAGTTGTCTTTTTGAGACCAGTTCCAGACAAGTGAGAGCTCGATAGAAGACCTCCAATTGTTGCTACAGCTAATGTTAAAAAGCCACATTTATCTTCTGTTTTGTACCCTGTGGGGTTATGCTCGCTATTGCCAGAAGACACTTATTTAAGTTTATAGAAGAAAATCAGGGGATTAAACGGGACCACCCGGCTGGTGTCCCAAATATTCTTCATTTGTTCCGGTTCTGTTTGGATCTGTGCTCGGCCAGCTCATAACTTATTCTTTAAAAGAAATATCTGCCAACGATAATTTTCAAAAAATTGATATATAAAAAGGTATGCTTTAGTGGCAGCATGAAAGTATACAATTAACAAACAATACTGAATTAAATTTTGGGTACAGCTCAAGAATCTTAGTGCTGTAGGTAGACATATGACTAAATGATAGACTAGAGACATAATAAAAGTAATGCTTCTTTGATTAATTACAAAATCAAAACAAGCTTTTGATATGCAGAGGAAGGCTGGTATAAAGTTTAAGCAAACATAAGGTGTGCTATACAAAAGTATCTTTAAGAAGGGTCTTAATATCAGTACGGTGGATTGTTATGGATGGTGGATAATCTGAAGGGCATGGGAAGTTCATCGCTTAGCTTGAAAGCAAAAAGTGAGAAAGAAACATACATTGGTAAATCATATGGAGAGTTGAGGATCAATTAGTAGTCCCTTAAAATCGGAAATCTGAGCCAGTGGGAAACTTATACTAAAAGGCTAGAGGCTGTTGGTAGCCAGGAAAAACAGCAGTAGATCAAAAAAAAAATGCAGTACTTCCAGTTACAAAACAGTTGTTACAATTTCAGTTCTTTAATAATTTTTTCCAAGTTTTATTTTTTTTTCTGTTCAACCACATGGCACCTTAAAATATCAATATTTCCTTATTAAAGCTTTGTTTTTTAAGTAATTGGAATTATTGAACCTTTTGTTTTGAAATATTTCCACAAACCTATTTTTTTGGAGCTTCCATTTTTAACTGCCTTTGCTAGGATGCATTGGCAGATTGTTAGTAAATATATCTCCAGAAGTCATTTCAAGTGACGTCATCAGTGTGACCATATTTAAGCCGGTGTTATGGGTAACTTTGTCCAAGTATGTACTTTATGAAAGTCTAGTGTGGTTCTTGGCTTGATTTCTGGTAAATGAACTTAGCTTCCGCTTATCTCATCTTGATTCTCAATTTACATTTTGGTTCTAATGAAAGATATGCATACTTCTCTTGTTTTGACCTTGCTCATTTCTGACTAATGTCCCATCTTCCAATCTATCATTGCCTACCATTTTTCATATCTTGGCAGAATAGCACCTTTTTGAATGAGTTAGACCAATTACAACAAAGTGGCTAAAAGCCTGATGAGCAGAATGTGAAACAGCTTGCACAAGATATTCACTGGCACATGTAATGTAAAAGGCAGGAATCATATGGATGCTGAGATGAAAGAAACAACAGGACCACGTTAAAGAAGAAATCTACTTAGTAAAGGGAAGACACTTGTCCAATTTTACCTGGTTATAGAGCTCATGTTAAGAAGATTAGGTTTTTAAGTATATTTTTAAAGAAAGATCTTTGGAGAAAGTATCAGAAACTAGGTACAAGATATTATCCTGGAGAATGAGCTTTAAGGGAATGTATTTCATTACAACAAGATAGCAAAAGGCTGATGAAGATATCTGCTCAAACCTATGGGTTCAGAGGAGGAAATTAAAACAAGACATGAACAATACTTTTATACAAATGGTAACAAAACATGCAATGATATAGTGTCTAGAAAATAAATGCGGATAGAGAATGTAAGTACTAGTACTGATTTAAGACACCTGTGTATTACTTGTGAGGAGAGGACAATAAGCTCCTCGATAAGACACAGAATGACCTGTCAGAAAGGTATTTCTTGTTTTTGAATGTTATGATTCATATGTCACTACATGGTGCTGCTTGAAGATGATTTTTTACATAACTTTAAATAAAGGCTTCTACCAAATAACTAACAACAATAAATAAATATTACTGTATGTGAAAATTACCTACAAGGATAACAGAGTTTATTAACTTTATTTTTTTCCACTGGATGGAAAACAACCCTAGACATCTTTTAAAAAAGGTTAAGTGTCAAAACAGAGTTCAGACTTTTGTCTTGTCAAGAAAGTAAACTATTGTTTATCAAATCATCTTTTATTACTAAGAGCATGCAGAATTGGCAAACTAGGTTCTAACTTGTCAAATATATAAAAATAGGCCTCCAATGCAACAATAAAAATATATACCCTGAAAGATGTAAAACTATTTAAGAAAATATATTAATAACACAGCATAATAAGTTATTGTCTGTCTGTATACCTGCATTGTTATAACTCTTTAATTTAATATTTTCTTTATTAGCATGCTACTGCTGGAGTATGTGAATTTCCCCTTGGGATTAATAAAGTATCTATCTATCTATCTATCTATCTATCTATCTATCTATCTATCTATCTATCTATCTATCTATCTATCTATCTATCTAACAAAATACTAAAAAGCTACAAAGCTTTGATATTTCAACATATTAAGACACAAATTATCTGTTTTTTTTCTCAAGGTAGATGCACTATAACTTAAGGTTTCACACAGTAAATGTTATAAATACTCTGGCACCACAAAATAGCAAAGGGTGAGTCCTTCAAAAATAGCGCACAAAACAGGTCTCACCCCAAAGCAACCTGGCCCCAGGAAAATAGGAGGCTATAGGCCTCATTAGGCCTCAATATAGACGTCAGGCATTTACGTACATTTTACAATAATTACAGACATTTACATACTGCTTTTTCAACTACACAAAGAAGCTTACATAGACGATGGAGAACCTCTTCATCCACCACCAATGATTAGCATCCATCTGTATAATGTGACGGCAGCGATTTTTGTACCAGTAAGTTTACCACACATTAGTATTAGGTGGTGAAGGAGTGATAGAGAAACAATTAATAACAGGATGATTAGGGTGACGGATTGGATGAGGATGTGATGGACAATTTAGCCAGGACATTAGGAAACACTCTACTCTTTTACAAAAATACCCAGGGATCTTTTATGACCACAGAGAGCTAGGACCATGGTTTTATGTTTTATCCTAAAAATGGCACTATTTTTCAGCACAGTGTCCCCATCACTGCACTTGGGATCCATATACAGGCCACAGATTAAAACACGAGCAGCAGCATCCTAAGCTTTCATAGTTGGTCTCCCATCAAAGAACTGGCCATGCCCAAACATGCTGATGGTTACACATTGGAATGTTATTAATAGTCTCTTCTAGACCAAATGTTGTCAACAATAACTTTTTCTTTGAAGGTATCAATTTACCTGAAACTCTTCATCAGGTATCAATAGGTGTTCTTCTCAGGAACAATAAAAGTCCTTTATATTCTTACAAACCATTTTCCTGTTAAAGACCTATCTCCAGGTATTATCAAAGGAACCAGATAATATAATTATTTCACAAGAACAATGTGGGTTCATAAATGCTAGGCCATCATTTTTCATTATATGCGACGTAATGTATACTTTATCACCTGTAAAATACACCCAATAAGAAAGACATGGGAGACCAAAATGGCTTGTCTCTGCTCTTAATCTCAAAATTGATTGAGCAGGCTGATTGTATGTTAGGTTATGCTGTGTGCCAAGTACAAGTTCTGGGGACGTACCTGTGACTTCTTATAAGTAATATTCTTTGTAGTTTGGTTTTAATAATTCATAAAGACCATAATTGCAGCCCGTGCAAAGAAGAGCTACTAGTCTTATTCCATGACGTTGGGGTATGAGCTATAAGAAATGATTGAAAGAGTTATATCTTTTAATTTTAAACTAAGAAAAATATTAGTACAGATGTGGGTTAGGCTCAGATGGAAGTTGGTTAACAGTAAATATTAGAAGTATTTTTTCACAAAGAAAATTATCCACATTCAAAAAGTTATCAAGCAGTGTAGCCAATATTAGTACGTCAAGGATCATGAATTCTCAAGATGATGATATTCCAAAAGGTTAAGTGAATAGGGATTAATAAACCATGTTAGCCTAAACAGCTTATTATCAAAATCTGTCTTATGTTCTTATCAATAATTACATCTGCAAATGCATCTCCTGAGGTACTGCTATCTTGCTCTTGAGCCACTTGCAATTTATCTGCACAACCAACTGGAAATACTTGGAATTATTAGCATGGATCTGATGAAAATGCATCTTTATAATATTGATGATATGCTGCTTTATATACAGTATGTGAACTTGATTCATCACTTCAGCCTGTGTTACATAAAATAAACGAAATCCTTAAAATTTCCATATTCAAGTTTAACTTGGAGAGAACCATATTCTTCCATGTCAATTTTCAATTAGAACACTAATGTTCTAACTTGAAACATTGTAGAATACTTACACAATACTTTAAAATCAAAACTAGGGCAACAAAGAAGAAATTTTGGTGCACCAAGCAGGCTACCCATTTAATAAACTCAAACAAAATAACAATAATAGTACACAAAACACAAAAAAAGGTAGGTTCATATCAGCAGAATCTCAAATTGTTTGCTTCAATAGGAGCTCTATTCACTATGATGCTTTGGTTCCAAATGAACGCATCACCTGGGCCACACCCATTTTTTAATGGCATCCGGGTGGAAGGGGTGTGGCCAACTCAGGACAATGTGAGCAGGGCTATGCATAGTTTTCTTGGAAGTGGAAGGAATAAATATTGTTAGCGAAAGAAACCCCTCTATATGGTCATAACTATATTTTTTTGCACACAGAAATGACCCAAACTAATAAATTAAGCACATGGAAGTCTTTCTTTGCCTAATTTTTACTTTATTTACTAAGCAGCAAATACCTGGAATCGGGCTCTGTGAAATGAATCAAGCAGCTCTGCAGCTGAGAAAATCCAGTACTTATGCAGAAAATAGATTTTATAATGTCTTTTTCTTGTTTGTTTGTAAGAATGTTTTTTCATTATTTTATTTATTTATTGTTTTTTTCTGGGTATCAACTACTCTTCATAATTTTTAACTCTTAATGTTAACTTCAGTCTTCTTGTATTCCTCTAACCCACAGGTGTCGAACTCCAGGCCTGGAGGGTCGCAGTGGCTACCCGGTTTTCACTCTAACCCTTTCCTAATCAGTGACCAGTTTTCACTGCTAATTCACTTTTTTCCCCTTCATTTTAATAGCCCTGTTAGTAGGATTCAGTCCTCTGAATTGATTCGTTTCCTCATTAAATGACAGCCAAACAGAAATGAGATGTGAAATGAGCCAACAGATGACCAGCTAAACTGGGGCTTCAAACTCCAACCAGTTTCTTAATGAGAAGCCAATGCTTGCTGTTAATTAAACCCGTTATTTAATTATTCTTTCTGCCACAGCAGACATTTCTAAAACTGATGATTTTATGTTTTTTTCTAAGAACACCGTCAAGATGCTTTGATGACCTGAGAGATCAGACTTACTGAGACCTCCACCTTTCTCTGTTTTCAGATATTGTGTAATGGGCACAGGTGAGCTGGTCATGTGGCCGCTTGTTTCATGTCTCATTATTGTTTGGCCGCTAATTAAGGAAAAAGAAACAACTAAGGGGCCTGAGTCAAGTTAATTAAAAGTAATTAGCAGCAAAAACTGGTCACTAATTAAGAAGATGGTAAGAATGAAAACCTGCAGCCACTGCGGCCCTCTAGGACTGGAGTTCAACACCCCTGGTCTAACCAAAATTGGCCAATATACCTCTGACATATATCTGATTAAAAAAATAGTTTGTTGAGGTTTTTACAACTAAACTTGTGATAAGTGTTTGTATATTATGATTATATTTATAGTTGATCAACATCAAGAAGAACACGCAAAGAGAGATCCAAGACCTCATCCTGACAGGAAGGAGGTGGTAAAGGAGCTCCATTGCTATTACAAAAGACTCCAGAAACTCCTTATTGTTAACAAAAAGAAAAAGCTGCATAGACTACAAGAGAAAGCTGGACACATAATAGCAAAAAACAAAGAGCAACAGACCTGCATTGTTAATCTCTCCTCATACACACCAAATGAAGCAGAGATGTCGGTACTTACAAAGGGACTCTCATATTGTCCTGCAAAGCCCATTGACAACATCAGACTCTGCAGTGATATGGAAGAATTCTTCAGAAAAACTCAGACTAAAAGAATTTTCCACAAGAAAGAAAACAGTAACACACAGGAACCAACAACAAGCAGTTACAACAACCCCACCAATAAATCCACATGGACACCAGAAGCTGGCAGAAACTCTACCCTGGATAATTATATAGACTGCTTCAGACAGAGAGTGAAAACAGGAATCTTAAACAGGCAACAAAATCGGATAGAAAACATTACTAGGGATGAGCGGAGAGCCATACATTCACTAAGGGAAAATACAGAAATCATTATCAAACCAGCAGACAAAGGGGGTGCTTTAGTCATCATGAACACATCAGATTACATACAGGAGGCACAAAGACAATTGTCCAATACTATGCATTATCACAAACTGCAAGAAGACCCAACAGATCTCTACAAAAAGGAACTAAAAAAAATAGTAAGTAGCTTTCCTCTTGACATCAGGGATCATGCAAACAGTTTAATTCCTGAGAACCCCAAAATGGGTTACTTCTACATGCTTCCTAAAATCCACAAAGAAGGGAACCCAGGAAGGCCTATAATCTCAGGAATTGGCTCCCTTACAGAAAATGTTTCAGGTTGGGTGGAGCACATCCTTAAACCCCTCACCCGTAACACAACCAGCTACATCCAGGACACCACCGACTTCTTAAAAAAACTGTCTGCTTTAGGCCCCTTACCTGAGGGAACCTTACTGGCCACAATGAATGTTGAGGCACTTTACACTAACATCCCCCATGATGATGGCATATTGGCATGTGAAATGTACCTCAAACCACATGATTTACCCACAAAGTCAGTAATAGAAATGATAAAATTCACTCTGACACATAATCTATTCTCTTTTGGACAGGATTGCTACTTACAACAAATGGGGACTGCAATGGGATGTCGGTTTGCACCTCACTATGCAAATCTTTTTATGGCAAAATTGGAGGAAGATTTCATGTCAATGTGCATCGTAAAACCAATGTTGTATCTCCGTTACATAGATGACATCTTCATAATCTGGACTGCCAGTGAAAAGGACCTCCTCCATTTTCATAATGAATATAATTGTTTTCACCCCAACATAAAGCTGAAGCTGAATTACTCAAAAACAGAAGTCAGCTTCCTTGACACCACCATTCAACTGAAAGACAACACCCTTGTAACTTCTATTTTTCACAAACCGACAGACAGACGGACCTACATGAAAAATGATAGCTTCCACCCCAAGCATATAAGGCTCTCCATTATTTTCAGCCAAGCAATACGGTACAATCGTATTTGCTCAGACCCAACAGACCGGGATCAACAACTGCAGGAACTCAGACAAGATTTCATCAAACAAGGTTACACCCCGAAAACAACAGACACTCAAATAAGAAGAGCTACTGCCATACCCAGAGACAACCTTCTGGAATATAAAAACAAAGACAACAAGGATCGCATCCCCCTTGTTGTCACCTACAACCCACATCTTGAAACACTTCGAAAAATTATAAAAGAACTTCAGCCAATACTAAACAATGACCAAACACTGAAAAATGTATTTCCTGAACCTCCCCTCCTGGCTTACAGACAACCACCAAACCTCAACAATTAATTGTCCGAGGTCCCTAAGTGAACCAACAGAAAATGGCACATCTCCATGCCTACAGAAAAGATGCAAAACATGTGCCCACATCTATGATACAGACCGTATAGTTATACCACACTGCCGACTTGACATCACATCAAGGGATCATTTTCCTGCAGATCATCTAATGTAGTCTACCTAATTTTCTGCATGAAATGTCCTGACACTGCACTCTATGTGGAGAAACTGGACAAACACTCCGCCAGAGAATTACACAGGTTCCACATTAAACATGTCAACACAGATGTTCCTGTGGCGGCCCACTTCACAGCCATGGACACTGTGAGAAGGACTTTAAGGTCACAGTGCTTATGGGCAACTTCAAAACACAGCAAGAGAGTAAAGAATGGGAAGTTAAACTCATGCTAAAATTTAATACTTTACAACATGGATTGAATAGAGACAAGAGTTTTATTGCCAGATATGAGGATTGTTTACATCTCTCAGAATGACAGACAACCTGTCTACAGATCCACATTGTTTTGAAAAAAACTCATTACAAACTTCAAAAGATCTTATCCAGAGATCTTGACAATACAATTGTTCTTTTCTCTCTTGTTAAATTAACCATAGCCTGAATGAATCTATTAATTTTTTACATTTAAAATTTCTCATTTAAATATTTACCAATGTTGTTTCTTGTCCTAGAGTGTGTATATAAACATAGGAAACTTCAGTTTCTGTATTACATCTTGCCTGAAGAAGGGGCCTGAGTTGCCTCGAAAGCTTGCATATTGTAATCTTTCTAGTTAGCTTGGCTTTTCTCTAGTTGATTAATAAAAGCAGATGTTTTTATCCATCTTCTATATTCTATACAGTATTGAAGTGAGGCATCAATTTATGCTAGACAGTGATGAGTATCATTTTGCATACGGTACATAAGACTGACACTAAAATTTGGTGGGGGGGGGTTATAGGTCTCTTTTACATGCAAGTAATCTGCAGCACATCAGTAAAATCAATTATATTTTATGGATCTCATTCACATCAGTAACACATGTGACATGCTACATATATGTTCACCATGAAGACATGTGAAAGCACACCATCATGTACACACGAAGCTGCCCCTTGCCATTTCCTTGCCATCACTTTTTCCTGCAGTTGAGGCTGAGAATATGCACACTCCAACTCCCAAGTGCTGTGAAGGAATGTACCAAGGATCGTTTCTGCCTCTAACACATCTTTATTGGCAGCTTCTAAAACTGACATCAAGTGATGCCCAAGTTGCCCACAGCTGTTATTACCTCCTTGAACCCCATAATTTTCACTCCATAGTCATGAAACGATGGACTGAGCAATGAGGACACATAATATAGCAAGTATTAGTACAACAAGTCCAAAACCAAATAAAGTACAGTTCAATTTCCATACTAAATAAGTTAATAAATAACCCATAATAAAGTCCAGTGCCATTGTGGAGATTAAAGTCACAATAAATTAATGATCCATAAATATGTTGAAATTGAAGTTTAAAACACAGGATCTGTCCTTTAAAATTGCTTCTGAGCCTCTGTGCTTTCTTTGTAAAACTGACACCTTCTTAGCTCACTCTATTCAGTTTCTTCAGGATGATGAAACATCTTTCAACAAAGGCAGTCAAACCTTTACATTTAGGCCTGAGTCCCAACCCCTTGTCATCTCAAGGGACCCCTGTTCCCTTCTCTCTTGGTTATAAGTGTGAGCCTATTCTGACACGTTGGTCACTTTTGGTCGTTTAACACTCAGCAGGAGTGACCCTGCCCCATGAAGGCCATCACTATACAACTTTCCCAACTGATTGCCTCCTCTCTATAACAGCATTGGCTCAGCCACAATTCTGTTTCTGATTCCATGATCCCTTCCCTTAATCTCCATTTCCATGTTTTCATTTTTTCCCCATGATTTACTCAGGCTCTATAGTGCACCCTTATGGGTTGGAACAGCAGACCATAACAAGCAATCTACTTGCTGTCCACACCAAATTCTCCGTGGCAGCCTAGCTCCTCAGCTGCAACCACACTCAGAGAGCCAGAGTTGCACTGTTTTTTATAAAACCTGAACACTGTCATGGACCACAAAATGCTTTTTACCAAACATCTTAATTGGCATAGTGGACATCATACTACCAGAACAACCTCAACATAAATCTTACAACTTAACAAAATATTAGATTAGGCTAGAAAAACCTTATTAGACCCATAGGGAAATTTAGATCCATACTGCAGCAGAAACATAAAAAACAAGGATACAGACTCACTGGACAGATAAAACGGCCAATAAATCAATTAAGCAAGCAATCAATAAATAAAAAAAAATAAACCTAATGAGTACATGAGGTGGAAGCATTGAATTGCCTGATAGCAGTGGGCAGCAAAGACCCTCAGAGGCGCTTCTTAGCACACCATGGTGGAATGAAAGTGTGGTTAAAAGTGCTCCATGAGAGTACAGTAATCCCTCGCTATATCGCGCTTCGCCTTTCGCGGCTTCACTCTATTGCGGATTTTATATGTAAGCATATTTAAATATATATCGCGGATTTTTTGCTGGTTCGCGGATTTCTGCGGACAATGGGTCTTTTAATTTCTGGTACATGCTTCCTCAGTTGGTTTGCCCAGTTGATTTCATACAAGGGACACTATTGGCAGATGGCTGAGAAGCTACCCAACTTACTTTTCTCTCTCTCTCTCTTGCGCTGACTTTCTCTGATCCTGACGTAGGGGGATTGAGCAGGGGGGCTGTTCGCACACCTAGACGATACGGACGCTCGTCTAAAAATGCTGAAAGATTATCTTCACGTTGCTACTTTCTGTGCAGCTGCTTCGTGAAGCGACATGCTGCACGGTGCTTCGCATACTTAAAAGCTCAAAGGGCACGTACTGATTTTTAATTGTTTGTTTTTCTCTGTCTCTCTATATCTCTCTCTCTCTCTCTTTCTCTGCTCCTGATGGAGGGGGTGTGAGCTGCCGCCTTCAACAGCTTTGTGCCGCGGTGCTTCGCATACTTAAAAGCCAAACAGCCCTATTGATTTGTTTGCTTTTCTCTATCTCTCTGACATTATCTGCTCCTGATGCGCACTCCTTTGAAGAGGAAGATATGTTTGCATTCTTTTAATTGTGAGACGGAACTGTCATCCCTGTCTTGTCATGGAGCACAGTTTAAACTTTTGAAAAAGAGACAAATGTTTGTTTGCAGTGTTTGAATAACGTTCCTGTCTCTCTACAACCTCCTGTGTTTCTGCGCAAATCTGTGACCCAAGCATGACAATATAAAAATAACCATATAAACATATGGTTTCTACTTCGCGGATTTTCTTATTTTGCGGGTGGCTCTGTGATGCAACCCCCGTGATGGAGGAGGGATTACTGTACCTCCTGAAGGGGATAGGGGGATTATTCATGATGGCATATCATATCTACATGTGGCAGGTGAGTACTCCAGTAATTCTGTTTTCAAATGAACACTTCATTTAAACACTAACAGAAAGCAGATGTACATGGAATTATTGTAAGAAAATGCATCCTGACAGGAAGTAAACACCTTTCTTCTTATGTCAGTGGTGAACATTTCTCTGCTCCTCACAAATTTTTCTGTAAAGTAAAAATTATGCTGCAAATTCAAATTCCTACACATTGCTAGCTCATCAAAAATTATACAAACCAAACACTGACTCACATAATTTTTCTTATTTACTTGGAAAATGTCAGTACAGCTGATTAATTTAGTAATATGTCTTTGCAATGTGAGAGAAAAAAGAGTTTCTTTGGAGGAAACATACACAGAAAAAAATCTGAGGTTCTGTGCTGACATATGAGAATCAGAAGCCATTGCATTATTCCAGATGAGAAAAAATATTTTTATTTCATCCCTATTTGTGGTTTTTTTTCTTCTTTTTTTGGACACTATTTCTGCTTGAAAATTGTGGTTGTGAAAGCACATAGCTTTAAACAGTAGAGACTAATGACTAATATGCAAGTTTAGTCAGGCTGCTTCAAAATAATATTTTGCTAAGAAAACATGGCAGTTAATTCTTTAAATTATATTTATTTTTATTTAGAAATTTTTAAGGTTTTGTTAAGCAACATGATTGAATTTATCACCTGCCAAATAAATAAATACATCCAGTTGCCCCCTAGGCTCAATTGCTCATTAACAGAATAAAAAAATAATGAACAAAAAAGTAAATAGTATCATAAATAAGCTGCTATAAATTGTCATACCTGTTAATATATCTGAACATGTAATAAGAAGATGCTTCGCTGTGTACATTCAGTGTGACAGTGGTCTTCCGAGTCCAGTCTGAGTTCCTACTTTATTTAAATGACCACATGTATCCATTGCTACATGCATTTTTATATTAGCTACAACTAATTTCTTTTCAACAAAATAAAAATTTATACATCAGTATAGGACACAAAATCTATATCCTCCTCATTTAATTTATTTTGCATAAGGGCTATGTATGACCTGGGGCAGTCATTAAATTTTTGTGTCAATTACTGAATTATCTAACATGAAAAATTTGGTGATTTGCATAAAAACAGACCCTTATGCAGTTTGTGTCTTTATGAATACTGTACAGCAGTTAATCTTAAACAACACTTTCAAATACAGCTTATGTTTCTTTAATTGCAGGAAAGTTAAATATATTTTTGTTTCACAACTTGTGAATGCCTAATAAACTAAATATGAAATGTTTAGAATACCTACTGTAAATCCAAAGCAAGCTTACTTGAATTGTGCAGTTCTGAAAAACTGTTTAGAATACAAACCAAGTACTGCAACTGTATTTTGCAAGATGTTATTTATAATGGTTTGGTATGGAACATGAGGGTGACCTCAATAACGTGTCAAGGCACAGTGTTTCAATTCTGAGATTATTAAACCTCCTATAGTACTAATAATGTCCTATACTGCACAATATTTAAACTTTTAAGGAGGAGTTTTTTTTCTAATCTAACTGGTATTGTGATTTCCCTATTGTTTGCACTTGTATGTCTTCAGTTTCTAGTTTTCCTTCTGCATGTTCATTCTTACAACAAATATTTCTGTTTTTTCCCAAACAGAGAGGAAGAATTTATTTGGTAACCTTTTCAATTGCAATTGCATTGAATGATGAAGAACTTACAACCCAAAGTGCTGGATTTTGGCCTACTGATCACAAAAATACCTTTAAATTTTCCTATCACATAACATTTTATTATAATCACCTATTTTTGGGATTTTCTCTCATATTATAAGTACAACAGCTACAACTGGAACATCAGTGGTGACCTAAAAGTAGCTGCGCAGTCTCATCACATTGTAAAGAACTGACCACTCCTTAAGCATTTGGTTTTAGGGCACAAAAGTATGGCAAATAAAATGCCATACCCAACAAAAACAAAAATATTTTTGCTTCCTCTTCATATAAAATTTAGACTGATGAAAAATTTTGTGAACAAGGAAGTTAAAGGATTTCTGCATTTTAGACAGATGTTTTAAAAAATAACTGATTCCAAGATTAAGAACATGTTCTTCATTGTCCAAAAATCAGACTTGTCATCAAAGTGATTTGAAGATCTGCTAGTGGGGAAGGAGAGATACAAGGATGTTGTTGAGAATTTTCTTCACCAGTGTCAAATGTGGAGAAAGGATTCTCCAGGATATTACAACGATGGAAAAGAGGAGTTGATTAGTGCTCTCCAACTATTTTTGGACAATCAAACGAGAAGCTTCAAATCCTGAGTACAATGGAAAGTCAGCAGCAAAATTATTCTAGCTCTGCTGTATGGATGCAATGTGTCAGCATCATTTAGCAATTAAAAACGCTAAATTCAATAAAAGTTATATGTTCTTTCAAAATCCTATATGATATAGCCAATCTAAAATTATATTTATGTTCAGCTTGAAGCTGTCTATTGTCCCAGCTTCTTTCAATTGATCATTTTTACTCTGTATGTGCTGAAGCTACAGTATCAGCTATTAAGGGTTGTCACACACGTGCGACTAGGAGGACATTGTATGGACCAAGCATAGGTAATTCCATACCAGGCCAGGTGGTGGCGGGGTGCATTAAACCTTCTCCTGTTATCTCTAAAGACCAGCTGCGGGAAAACCTGTCTGATTCAGAGCAGATGACGTCACTTCCAGTTCCGGCACCCAGAAGAATATCACTTCCGGTTCCCTTACGTCACTTCCTGTCCAATACCTTAAAGCCGCCATGTTTACAAACCATTGACAGTTCTGTTTTGGACTCGGTACTGAGAACATCTCTGTACTATTTAAAGAACCTTTTGCAACCAGGAATAATATATGGGTGGCTGCCCCAAACCTTTTTAAGTGTGTCGAGTTTATTCCTTTTACAGGGTATACAGTGGAACCTTGATTTGCGAGTAACTTGGTTTATGAGTGTTTTGCATGACGAGCTAAAATTTTTAATACATTTTGACTTGATAAACAAGCGAGGTCTTACAATACGAGTAGTATGTATACGCTTTGTCTGCTGAACGTCATGTGATCACAACTGAGCTGATGGTTCTTCTCTCTGTCTCGCTGCGGGATTGTGGGCAATCGTCTCCTATTCTCCGTCTGAGTTGGCGTGCCTCACTCATATAGTCAACATCCGTAAGAGCGTATACTGTTTACTACAGCATTGTGACTGTGTGCTGTGACGTACGAGTCCCCGTCTTGCACCCCAAAACATGAAGCTGAGTCTCAGTACTTTAGCAACACCAGCTTTATTCAGCTTGAAACAGCAACAGCGTGGTTATTTATTGTAGCGGGATCTGCCACTCTCCTATACACAGCCACGACCCTGCCTGACTGCTGTGTCTAAGTAATACTGTGCCCTGCGCATTTATAATGTTCCTTGTATCACCCATCGACGGCAGGCGCTTATAGCATGTCCGTGATCTTTTCAGATTCACTTTTACGGCGAACTGCTACAGCGCTGGGAGACTGCAATTGCTTTGGGACACTCTTTGTCATCCCATTGGGTGGAATCCCACAAGAGTTTAGAAACTCACTCACACCAGCCATGATTCTTTTCAAAGGTAAAGTGCAGGTTAATTTGTTTTATGTATTTTTACTTTATATTTTGTATTAATCATTTTTATATGAATAGTTTTGGGTTGTGGAACGAATCATCTGAGTTTCCATTGTTTCTTATGGGGAAATTCACTTTGATATACGAGTGCTTTGGACTGCGAGCATGTTTCCCGGAAAAAATTATGCACGGAAACGGAGGTTCCACTGTAATAAAAAACACAAACATATTTTGGTGTTGACTTCTATATCTAAAGAATTTAATTTTAATCAATTACATTAAAATACCGTTACATATAAACATAAATAACCAACAATACATTTTTACTACATACTTCATTCATAATTATCTCGTAACAGTGTAAAAGTAGTATAACAAGTGGCTAAGCATGTATTCATCTTTGTCCTAGACAAGGTGCTGGAGAGAGGTCAATGGATGAAACATTATCAAGTAAAGTTAAAAAAAAAAAATAATGTCTTTGTTCCAAATAATCTGATAGGTTTACATGGAGACTGGATGATCTTAAGAAAAAGTATCCTTTTATTCATTGCAATACCACATGCCATCTTATTATAAAGTCTATCTTTCGTGAATTTTGGAAGGAAGATGCTAAAACTATTTATCTTACTCTTACTTGATTTCCTTCTCTACTCTTCCATAGTGCAAAGCATTTATTTGCTAAGCTTGCTTAATCCATTCTCAAGGTCTCAGAGGTTGAAGCTTATCCCAAAGATATTGGGTGCAAGGCGGTAATCAATTCTGGATGCCGAACCAGTCCATTACAAGGCATCGCATATGGTGTATTACTTCCTATAAAATACCTTGAGCCCAGTACTACAGGAATAGCTTGCAGCCATCACGCAACCCTGAATTGGAATTAGTGGGTTTGAATATATGTCATGTTATTTAAGTTTTGAGAACCAGTACAAAAATTTTGCAAAAAAAAAAAAAGCATGCTATGATAAAAATTGTCTAAACAAATTGACTATCACACCTCCTTCACATTAACTCTAATCTAGTTTTGAACCCAGGCTGGGTCATTATCTGTGTGCAGTTGGCCTATTTTCTTAGTGTTTGCAAATTCCCTTGCAATTGCCTGGCATAACACTCTATTACTGAAAAAGGAATAAAGTCAAAATGTCGCTAAATACAATATGAGTGGAATATTGAAATTAGTTGTTTTCAATAACCCTTCTATATAATTCTTTCTTCTATTTTATGAAAATGTCACTTACACACCTTAAATCTAGTTTGTTGTTATTCTGAACTGAATATTTAGAATGATCTGTGCATTAAGGTCAGTGACATGCCATTGAATTTGGAACTGCCATTTGATGATACAATGCTACTTTTCTCCTTTCAAGTGAGTGACAGTTGTGTCTATTTTTCCCTTAGGCTAGTTTTTACATTCCTTTGTACTTGTAGATGCAGGTTTATGAGCTCAAGATTTTTTGAGCTGCCTGCAAGACTTATCATCAGCAAATTAGGACAAGAACTTATAATTTACTTTCAAAGGTTCTTGTCCTCGTATCTTTGAAAGAAAAACTATTTTATTTACAATTTCAAATGTCAAATAAACACTTTATGCTGAAATATTGCTTTTTAATTGTACGGCTTCAGATTTTCAAGAAAATTGGCCTCTGTGATTTTATTTCTAAGATTTTAAATCTTTTTATGATGTGCAAATATATGCAGATGAAAATATTTTTTAAATGCGTCTGATACTTATTTTTATTCAAGTATTTTAATCTTTTCTATAATTTTTAAAGCAGAACTCAGCCTGGCTGCTCAGGTTTTAAAAAAGTAATTTCCTTTGTGCTGTATTCCATATTTATTGCACTCCTTTTGTGCATTTATTTCCTTATTTACCCTATTTCTCTTTAAATTGTTTTAATAACACAGTCATAGATCCAGCCTCAATGGTGTCAGGCCAGGTGAAAGTTTGAGGAATCCTACAAGTATTCTTGTCTGAAATATTTGCTTATTTACTTACACATTTGAGTGTAATTATTTAACTCTCATTGAAGTAATTGCTCTTTGAGAACCTCTTCTGCAAATTTACAGGGGAAAATTAAGGAGCATGTCAGTGAATCCTGTAAGGAACGACAGACCTTCACTTTTCTTTGTCTATTTTTGTTTAATTATCGGTCATTTGTGGTAACAGCAAGTTGCAGCTTGTACACTGGATTATCGGAGCTGACATAGGAAGATAATTTGGCAGATTACTGACACATAGTTTTGGGTGTCTGATAGCCTATAGTGTAAGGAAGCTGAACACAAACTTAAAATCATGTTAGTTTTGGGGATGTCTTTTTCAATTATGATTCTCTTTCATTTCTGATTAACATTTTCCATCCATCCATCCATTATCCAACCCGCTATATCCTAACTACAGGGTCACAAGGGTCTGCTAGAGCCAATTCCAGCCAACATAGGGCGCAAGGCAGGAAACAAACTCTGGGCAGAGTGCTAGCCCACCACAGGGCGCGCACACCCACACACCAAGCACACACTAGGTTGTACCCTCCCCACTCTGGAACAAATCTACACCTTCCGATGCTGCAAAAAAGCAATAGACATTTCACAGGATTCATCACATCCCTGTCATTGCCTCTTCCAGCCTTTGCAATCAGGCAAGAGATACAGAGCAATGAAAACCAGGACAAACCGCCTTAAAAACAGTTTTTATCCAAAAGCAATCTTGGCCCTGAACTCAGAATAAAACTGCTCCGTATCATTCTTCCAATGTGCAATATAGACCTTAAGTCAACCAGTGCAATTTGTACATTTAACCAGTGCAATTTGTATATTTTGTAAAGTACTTTTATTGCTGTTTGGTTTGTTATTATTTTCTCTCTTCTTGACTTTTTAACTCTTATGCCTCACACTGAGTCGACTGCACCTTCAATTTTGTTTTTTCTTTGTAAAAGTGACAATGACAATAAAGATCTATCTATCTATCTATTAGATTATCATGCATGGATAGTGTGCAGCCTTGATGTGTGTTGCCATAGATGACTAATTTTCTAGCAAGAATCATATACTGTCAGGATTATCTAACAGTTTTTTAAAATCTTCCTTTTCCCTGACTGCAGCCTACTTGTCATAATTCTGGAACACTCTCTGAGGCCCCATTTTTTACTCACAGGGGCAGCTGTAACTTCTTGTTCAACAGCAATGGTATATAATTTGTAAGCTACAAACCACTTTGCAGCCCGCCATCCTAGAAGTTTCTTTCTTCGAGGAGTCACATTACTACTTATTTGGTTGCTGGGTCCTTATTTTCAATCTTAAGTTATTTAAATCATAGATCCATAAAGATGATTCATTCTGGCCTATGCCATTTTCAGAGTTTAGCATTACATCCGTGAACTTTGCTGAATTAGCCTCAACTCTCATTGCCATATGTACTCTGCCTTTATTTCCTGGGACTCCCTTTGCTTTCCTTCAAGGCCTTAACGTTTTCCACAAATGTGGCTTCTGCCACTTCAGTTCCAGACAGTATTAGCTGATAACTTATTTCCACATGGTGAAAAAGGCAAATTTTCATTTGGACTTTTTCTGTAGCTGTAGCAACTGCTCCTGGTTTCCAGGGTTCTGCTACAGCTGGTCCTGGTTATTTGGGAATTAATCCCTCAACAGCAGGGCCTTATATTTCTCTTGATTTTCTGGTCTCGTCCTTATGATCAAATCAATCTTTCCCTTGGTCTCTTGAACCTCCTTTATTTTGCTGAGTCTGTATGTCCTCTACCGCCACTTCTGTCCAATGCCATTCTCTGTTAATCTACTGTATCTTAGTCCATTTCACAAAGTGAGAATGTTTGTTTCATTGGGCTTCTCAAGTATCCTCTCAAACAATCTTCCCCCAGTGTGTTCTCAATTGTAGTAATTTTCAGTTCTCCTCTCCCATAACTTTTAACCATTATATATGTTGCTTCTGGCATATCCAGTGATTCACTGAGAACTGCATAATTATTTAGGCATTGTCTTGTATTTCTTCTTTACAGATCACATTACCTTTGCAATTTGCAATGTACTTTTTATGAGAGATACCCTTTGGCTAAGGTAGTGTTGAAAAATTTTATGAGTGACTGTTTCTCTCGGATAATTTTCTCTACATGGATTTTGTAAAATAAAACATGTGGGTTTCATTTTATTTCATGTTTAATTTTGCAATTATTTTTCACATTTTTAGATTTTTTAAGGTTTTGGAATGTTATGAATTCAATTCTATTTTTATTTTATGCTTTTGGTTTCATGTCAGTGTAGATTACTTTATAACATTACATTTTGATTTTACTGAATGCCATTTTGTTTTTCATGGACACTGTCATTTTGAGAAGATACTGTATGTTTTTAAAACTGAACTATGTTGCCACCAAATGACCCAACAAAAGTGGCATTGTGTAACATCATCTTCTATGGGATATTAAACATTACTAAGCACAGTATCCAAGATTTTAGATTAAAACAAACAAAATTAGCTGTGCTCTTTAGCTATTTAGGAAAAGAATTATACAGCAAATAAAAGTATAACTTCATTTATTTTTACCTTTGAATTTTGCTTCTGCGGTGGGTTGGCACCCTGCCCAGGATTGGTTCCTGCCTTGTGCCCTGTGTTGGCTGGGATTGGCTCCAGCAGACCCCCGTGACCCTGTGTTCGGATTTAGCGGGTTGGAAAATGGATGGATGGATTCTGCTTACCATGTATTTTGTTGATCAAGCTTTTTGACCTTGGCCCACCAGTGGACTTCAGTTTTTCCCATCGTGCTTAAACAGTAAAACCTTGATTATCCGTCAGATGTAAGAACCGAGGCCATGACGGATAAGAGAAAAGATATACAGTAGACTAGTTAGTGAATAGTTAGTATTTATTTACAAAAAAAACTATATTAACAAAATATAATATAGTATTAAAAAAATGAATTAATTCATATAATATTGTAACAACCAGCTTAATAAACACTGGAGTTTTCTATGTTTTACTTGGGAGTCTTTGTTCCATAACAAATGGTTCCCTGTCTTATCTGGGTTACAGAGCACACCTCCAAAACAATAAAAGAAAGCGTTCCCTACCAGTTAATCTATCTCCTGACAGTTATGTTCTTTTTTTCTCTATACCGCAAAAACACTCCCGCTTACTGTCTCCTGACTCCCTACTCAAAACTTCCTTCCACCACACCTTACTTTTCCTCCTAAGTTTTCCTATCACTCATCTCCTAAGAGGCATGTCCTCATGTTACAGAGCAGAAGCCCTTCAGCCAGTCCTATCACTTACAGCATTCATTCCACCCTTTCTGTTCACGCACAGTACATCACAAACTGCCTGCAACAAAACATAACAGAGTTTAAAAAGAAAATTACAATACAGGAGAACCATTAACATTAATCAACATGTTTTTCAATTTTGTCAGCATCATGCTTTATATTGGTCACTGTTGTTCTTCCTACACAGTAAATTGAAGCAATACTTGAAGCACTTTCGCCATTTTGTATATGTTTAATAATTCCATTTTTGTTTTGTGACAGTTCCAACACCACACGCATACATTTATCAGCCATTACAATGTATAGTAGACTAGCAAAATACCCGCGCTTCGCAGCGGAGAAGTAGTGTGTTAAAGAGGTTATGAAAAAGTAAAGGAAACATTTTAAAAATAACGTAACATGATTGTCAATGTAATTGTGTTGTCATTGTTATGAGTGTTGCTGTCATATATATATACATATACAGATATACACACACATATACAGATATATTATATATACATATACACATATATTTTTTATATATATATTTTTTATATATATATATATATATATATATATATATATACACATACATACATACATACATACATATACACACATAGATGCACTTACAATAACATAGAAATCAATATAAACAACATTAACATCATTATCATATGAGAATATGAAGTAATATATAAGAAGCACATTTCATATAAATATAAATTATTAAACAGTAAAATCTTCTTCTATAATTTGCTACCGTGGCTTTTCGTTGGTCTGTCCAGGATTTTAAATCACCTGTAGCTTGCAAACCGTTTCACCTATTGACTTGAAATCTGGTACACATATAATACGTCACGTCTGCTATCCGCTTTATGGGTGATGATTGTATTACTCTTTTTATGTTTATTTTATTTTAGAATCAACTCCTATCTGCGCACACCAGGGCGGCCGTGGGCAGATGCGTATGGTGTATTCACTCCATGTTATCGTGCATTGCGCTGTCACTGGTATTTTGATAAAAGAATTTGAACAATATATAAGAAGCGTATAAATTATTAAACAGTAAAACATTAACATTTAAGAAGTAAAGTTACATTGAGTACTACTGCAGTGCCTTCGGGTATACCTCATTTTTTGTTTGCCCATTACATGCTTAAATGTATACATTTTTTGGTGTACCTACCCGAGAACACGCGACATATAACTGAGCGTGGGAGAAGCATGGATTTTAAACACGCGTTGAGTTCATCTGCTGGTCTCCCTCGTGGAATAACTGGTAATGTTTGACTAAAATGTACAGCGAGTAAAACGACATTACGTCCTTTTTTTTTTTTACGATCTCTGAGATCTTGCTTTTTTCGGTTCAAGGCTTCATAAGCTCTTTTATGTGCCATGGTGTACTTAATAAGTACTAATTATCCCAAACCATCATCTTTGAATGTTGCAAGACTTTCGCCTTGTATGTAGATCGGGGTAATTACATTCATTGCATTCCTAGTCTGAATCACAATCTGATTGTATGGGTGGTTACCTGGCACTGTAGGGTTGCCACCCGTCCTTTAAAATACGGAATCGTGCCGCGTTTGAGAATGAAATTGCGCGTCCCGTTTTGAATCAATACTGGACGGGATTTATCCCGTATTTTTTTTATCATTTTTTTTTTAAAGCAGCGTGTCATGCAAATCATCCCACACGCATTTTATGAAGATGCCTCCTTTCCTACTTTTGATTGGGTAATACTTGATGTCATCGTTAGTTTGATTGGTCTTTTTAACTGTCCAGTGAGGAGGGCGTGTCTTTTAAGTACAGTCTGCAAAGTGTTGCACTGAGATGTGGCGTCAGCGCCATAGTTGAAGCCCCTAACGTTGCGGTCAGCAAGTCGGCTAACATCCGCCATGTGCCGTCTTTCAGTTGCGAGAAGCAGATCATAGAATGGTTGAAACTGTTGCCCCTAACGTTGCGCCACGGCGTGTGGTTCATTTATACCTCGTGTCTTCTCATTAAACTTTTATCTCGCGAATATGTTATTGCAATCCGCAGCGGGAGCGTTTCTATAAACTTAATTTAAAGTTACGTTTTACACCGTGCTTTGTTTCCCTTATGAACATGCTTGTATGCTTCACTCGCTCCGTTCTCAATTGTTTAATTAATTTTTTGCTCTTCGCTGTTTCCGGCTCTTCCTCCATTTCCCCCTACTTCGTTCTTTTATCTCGCGAATATGTTATTGCAATCCTTAACGGGAGCGTTTCAATAAACTGATAGAAAATAGTTTTGCATTTACCTTTTTAGTAAAAGGCGAGCTTTTAAGCCTGAGAAATCACCCCGTAAATGCACACGTTTAATTGCACATGTGTTAATATGTATGGTTACACAGTATTAAAAGACAGTGAACAACGTCAGTTACCTTTGTTCCCGCGTTTGATAAAAGGTGAGCTTTTAAGCCTGAGAAATCACCCCGTAAATGCACACGTTTAATTGCACATGTGTTAATATGTATGCTTACACAGTATTAAAAGACAGTCAAAAATTAACGTCATTTACCTTCGTTCCCGCGTGTGACTCGTGCTGTAAATCTCTTCCTTGTTTTTAGTTCACGTGATTACGTAGGAGGTGTGATGACGCGATACGTGACTCCGCCTCCTCCATTACAGTGTATGGACAAAAAATATGTTCCAGTTATGACCATTACGCTTTGAATTTCGAAATGAAACCTGCCTAACTTTTGTAAGTAAGCTGTAAGGAATGAGCCTGCCAAATTTCAGCCTTCCACCTACACGGGAAGTTGGAGAATTAGTGATGAGTCAGTCAGTCAGTGAGTGAGTCAGTCAGTGAGGGCTTTGCCTTTTATTATTATAGATTAATTATAATAAAAGTCAAAAGCTACATAATTCTATTAAAACTGAAGGTACATAACTGAAACTGTGATTTCAAAATGTACGGTTCATGGTAGCACAAGGGAGAGTTAATCCAATGTACATAACTTGCAATGTACTACACAGCAGTAGTAGTACAGTAATAGGTAGGCTCTGGTGTCTGAAATGGGTTTTTTTTTGGGGGGGGGCTGACAATTAACGGAGACTGACGGTTAATCGAGTGATGGATAATTGAGGTTTTAGTGTATCAGTCTTTCGAGACATGATTTTTTCCATCAATTCAAAACACTTCTAAGCTTTATATATAAATGAGCTAGATAAACTTTTAATGCTCTCCAACAATTGCTCTTAATCTTGAAATGTGGTAAACCTACAGGCCCAGGCAGGTTATCCAGCGAAACATCTTAGGTCTATTATTCAGTGAAGGAAAAAAATGAAAAATTCTTAAATAAAACAGTACTTCAGATACCAATTATTATTATTCACAACAAAACAAAATATGTTAGAATGTATATATGACAGACCAATCTCTCCTCTGAACATTAATACTAAAATTGTGGATAAATATCTCACAAAATCCATCCATCCATTTTCCAACCCGCTGAATCCGAACACAGGGTTACGGGGGTCTACTGGAGCCAATCCCAGCCAACACAGGGCACAAGGCAGGAACCAATCCCAGGCAGGGTGCCAACCCACCGCAGGACACACACAAACACACCCACACACCAAGCACACACTAGGGCCAATTTAGAATCACCAATCCACCTAACCTGCATGTCTTTGGACTGTGGGAGGAAACCAGAGCGCCCGGAGAAAACCCATGCAGACACGGGGAGAACATGCAAACTCCACGCAGGGAGGACCCGGGAAGCGAACCCAGGTCCCCAGATCTCCCAACTGCGAGGCAGTAGCGCTACCCACTGCGCCACCGTGCCGCCCTATCTCACAAAATGAATATTGAAATTAGATCCTTTTAATATTTTGCAAGATTAAACTGAATTTATTTGAGGGCTGACATTACTAACAAATGTATGATCTACTGTGTAGTCAATGTAAAATATACCCCAGAAGCAATAGCTTCTTGAGGTCTTGCCATCTTTGGATACAGGAAAAAAAACCTTTAATAGAGGTGCATGGGTTACTTACACTACACATTATGCAAAATTATGTTTGGAGCAAAACAAATAGCTTAAAGTATAATATTTCAATCAAAAGGTTTTGTGTTAGTTGACAGAAAAGGATGCTCTTTCTTTAACAATTTTACTTACCATCACAATGAAACTCTTCACCATCTACCTGAATAAACTTCCAGAGATTCTGGGAATTGTAAGGGAAAGACCTGAACAAATAGAATCTACTGTATTATTGCAGATGACGTGGTGCTTTATATTATTGGTTCATACTCATCATTTCTGTAGGTACTGGAGAAGTTTTACAGAATTTCAGGGATTGATATTAATTTAAATAATTTTAATAATGTTATTTCCTGTGAATAGGCTTGCATATCAGCTTACATTTCATTAGCTAATTGTCTTACAGCAGTTCACAGCAGCAGGAGTCATAATTACACACCTATTTAAAGACTTACTTAAACTGAACTTTGCCAATCTGATGCAGTGAGTTAAACACTTCATTTTTAACTAATCATGTCTTCATCTCGCATCAGCTGGGGAGAAGTAAAATTGCTAAAGTGTTTCCAATATTTTTTGTATCTTTGCAGTGTATTCCAATGTATATTAAGAAATCCTTATAACGTAGATGAAAATGTCTTTCATTTGGTAGATAAAGATGGCACAGACAAATAAATACTTTAGAGATCTAAAGTATAAAAGGTGGCAATTATCTCCAATTCTATTTCTGGGTTGCAAGTGCATGTATTAGGTGTTTATGGAATGTATGATGAGAAAATGAAGTTGTACTGGATAGGTTAGGCATATAAATTAAATGCTGTCCTAAATCATTTCACTATACATTGCTCTATGCACCAGTTACCATTAAATGTTGTCAGATAGTGTAGATTGGCAAAATTTGCCAAAGCATTTTTCGCAAAAACATGCTGTATTTGCAGCTGACCTTGTTTGGCAAGTAATTTACTTTAAATTTGCCTTGTGGCTGGCTTAGACAAACATTTTTTTCCCAAGGCTAGCATGACATCACAGAGCTATAGCAGCTATAATCAGAACTTTCATGCATGTG
This sequence comes from Erpetoichthys calabaricus, assembly GCF_900747795.2. Taxonomy (NCBI): domain Eukaryota; kingdom Metazoa; phylum Chordata; class Cladistia; order Polypteriformes; family Polypteridae; genus Erpetoichthys; species Erpetoichthys calabaricus. The sequence continues at coordinate 158,517,533 of NC_041396.2, read as the reverse complement.
TAATGTATGATCTACGTCAGGTTACATGATGTCAATCAGTACTCCTAAAACCCACCCTGCTGCTTTACAAAAAAAACTTGCATTTTCATTTAAGGGGTACATTAGCTGACCATAATAATAATACTATGAGTATTGCCACCGGATATATAACACAGATCTCTGTGCTTGAAATGTCGCATAGCTAATTTGCATGAAAAATTAACCATGTGCTGGAGCTATCCAAAATACGCCTTAAAGAAGCCCTTGCCCTCCCCAAGAAAGACAACACACGCGATCCTGTAGAATAACAACACTAGCAAATGATTTATTACTGTTTACAAGGTGTTTCTAATTTATTTAAGGTTGAAAAAGTGCAAAGCATCAGCACAGTGATTTGAAAAAAAAGATGGTGATGCAGAACCCGGTGCACAAACTTCAGACAATGGAATGAGCCAAGTTCATGCTGCTGCTGCTTTGTAGCACAGCTAATGAGTGCCTCAGTACTGGAACTCTATGAGAACAACGACATATGTATATATATATATATATTTACTTATTGATAGTTTGTGGTCATTTGTTGTATTGTATTTGTGGTTATCGTTCTGTCTGTGTCTTTTGTTGTTTGAGGCACAGTGGTTAGCTCAGTATGGCATAGTTGGCAGATGCTTTCCTAGCCTTCAAACATGATTAAAACACCATGGCACCATTAAAAAAACACTCAAAACTAGTTCAATTACTCCTTCTCCATTGACATCAATGCACTTTGTGGAGTTCAGTGACGTTCTGAACTCACAGCAAAGTGAACTCCACAGGGTTTGCTCATCACTGCTGTCAAATATGTAAATATTTGGTTTGTTTCAAACTCACTTAGAATAAGATACCAATGCAGAAAACATTTTAGGGAAAAATGTTTTCATCATTTCCACAAAACAAAAAATATATATCCACTGTTCCTAAACTAAATAATAACAATATAATCAATATATATTTTAGGACATTTAGAGTTTTGTACATTAACACTGTATTTCCATCCTTTGGTCAACAGTACCTCAAATAACCTTTCCTCAAAAGTTTTCTTTTGCTCTATAAAAGTAGAGACTTTGTTATCAATCTCAAACGTCTCCTAATACAGTATGTAGCACAGAATTTATAATTTCTTGCTATGACAGAACTATTGGTGGCATCTTCAAATGTCACCAGGTCTTTTAAATGAGTGCACCACTAGGCATCCTAATACATTATTTGGAAGAAGGAATTTTGGTTAGTTTTTTAAAATATTGTATGGAAGTACAGTAGATTTCCTTTATATTCACTTTCATTAATTTGTGTATAAAATAGTCTAGCCGTCAACCTTGAAACTGTGCCTTGCACACATTGTTCTCAACTTATCTTTCCTAAAATAAGAGTCAAGATTTTAATTGTGGGAGATGTCAACAGAGTGTCATGTGTTGTGATTGTTGTGCTTAAAACCTACTGAAATAAAATTATGCTTAATATATGACAGTCTTTGAATATCACATTAATCCATACTCCACTAACTTTATTCTTTGGGATTATTTCAAATGGGTTATGGTTGCTAAATGAACAACCTATTGTGATAACTTACACCATCATTATGTCATCCCATCTTGCTCAGCTAGGGGAAGCCTAACCCACTTTACCACAATGGAAATATCATGTTTTACCTAAAATTACCAAAAAAATTCTCTGATTTGTTTTATAAGGAACTGTTGTTCAGAATATGGTAATTTATATAATAGCTTTAATGGTAACTTAATAGTAATCCCTTTTCTTTTTTTTTTTTCCGTGCTGTCTGTATTTATGAGGTAGTTTGATTTGCTTTTCTGAATAAGATGTAGTACTTTATACATTATATGACATTTAATCTACTCAATGTAAATCAATCCTTAAAATCAAAAAAGAAATGCTCAGATCATTTAACTAACTTTTTAATGAGCAGATCTTCCTCAATTGCTATAACAAAAATTACTGTGTCTTAATGACTTTTACAAATGTATTAATTTTTATATTTATAGTAAACGTTTTACACTGTAAACTGTATCATGGTTTTCTGTCATGTAAACGTAGGCTTAATTCACTCATTCCATTTCCACACCAGGGGCCTCATGTATAAACGGAGCATAGGCACAAAAATGTTGCGTATGCCCGTTTCCACGCTCACATTGCAATGAATAAAAACTAAACTTGGCGTAAAGCCACGCACATTCTCACGTCAGCTCAATCCATTGTGTACGCAAGTTTTCGGCTTGGTTTTACAAACTGGTGGCACCCAGCGTCAAAGCAGTGCTATAGTTCCTGTGTGGTTTCCCTTTATTTTTTATATTCACATCCCTGATGTGGCTTTATCAAATACACTGAAATTAATCACATATAGTTTATTATTTTAAGGCATCTGATTGTAATCAACCTGTAAAAATATACAGAATAGCCAAACTATTCCAAATACCATAGCTGCTTTAGCGTCGTTACTCTCTGTGCACCACTCAGAGTATTTTAACCCACTGTATCTGAGTGAGGAATCACAGATCTACAGCAGTTGATTGGAAAGAGGATTATCAGGTTACAGCTGCCTCAACCATGCGTACAGTCTGTTTGAACTGCACCCATATGGCAAACGCTTTAGAGCCTTTCCTGTGGGAACCTCGCGGTTCAGAAACAGTTTCATCCCAAGAGCTCTAAACGCACTCAATCAGTCCATCAAGTGTTCTCGGTAGAAACTGTCTGTACTTACAATTACAATTATATCACTGTAAATTTGCACTACAGTTGTAATATTGCACAACCTGAGCCACTTTATGAACCACTTGCACTATCTGCACTATATGTACATGTACATTGTATTTATGCTTTCATATTGTATACATTTCATTGTTTTTTTATTGTATTATTATTATTGCTGTTATTTTATCATTTTATAGGGAAATAAGTATATGGAGGATTTGCATATTGAATCACATTGTACCATAAAATAACAATAAAGGAATTCAATTCAATAGAAGAGAACGCATATATATACTTTATGCAGTAAAGCATGTATATAACATTATACAGATTAATATTTAACTTCATATAAATAATGTATACTGTTAATAAACGTGTGGGCACCGTGGTGCAGCGATAGTGATTAGCTGGCACCTCATTCAGGGATTGTTCCTACCTCGCGTTGTAAGCTTGCTGGGGCTGGCGCGACCCTGGATGGATAGATGGATGGAATAATTAAACATGTACTTCAAACATATTTCAATGTTCCTTAAACGTTTTGAAGAATTGACATTCTAAGCTTACAGATGCCTTTACATCTATTATACAGCTTATGTTGTGGTGATTGGTTACTTGAAGAAAGAAAAGGAAGGACAGGAATTGTGGATTAGTACGTTTGAAAGACACAGTACTGCTGCAATACATTATTTCATTGAGGGTCACGCACAGCACAACAAGCATCTTGCAGGGGGCAGGAACAATCTCTGGACAGGACCCCAACTCGTCGCTACCACTGCTCCTCTGTGCCCCCATGTTTAATACATCCTTTAATCCCTATCACCATGAAAATGACATCAGGTATACATCTTAGTATTTAAATTGTTCAGAGAGCTGTAATATCATGAATGTAATGTACTCTGTGTCCTGTCCGCATAAGGGAAGGCATAATTTAAAAAGCACATAGTGATTTGGGCACATAGAGTACATACACAGAAGAACAATATAGAATATGAAGCATTTAATGTGCTACTTTAGTTACGATGGGATTTGGAAACTAGTAAATTAAATGATTTTAACATGAAGTTTATGACATTCTGCTTTAATGATGAAAAAAACTGTGATTAAAGTGGAAATTTCGAGATTAAAGTTCACATTTTGACCTTTTTTCTTCACTGTGTCCCTATTTTTTTTTCTTTTCTCTGTACCCTAATACGCTTCCATATGACACTCAGATGGTAGGCTACGACTCACCTTTGATATGTGACCACTTCTTTTTTATTTCAGGCACTGTGCATCTTTCTGAACTTGAACTTTCGAGTTTCTCTGCCACTCTATGTCACTCAATTAACTTCCTTTTGTTGTTTATACCACTGCTTAAACCAACAAATAGTATGTTTATCCTTGCTTCCATTTGGTATTTGCTGAAATTCTTTTTTCCCTGTGCTTTTGCCATTGTCTTTTTACAGAATTGTTGCATTCATATTGATTTGCATATTGAAAGGGGAGTAATTCTGGGAGGAGTTAGGGTGGGGTGGCAGGCGCATGCCTTACATTTCATGTTGACCGGGATTTAGGTAGCAGATGAACGTGGAAGCTGACGTACGCACATATTTATGCATCTGGAATTTTTTGTGCGTACGCACATTTCTGTTTTTGTCCATACACCATGTTTTAGTGTGAATTCTAAGCACAGTGTCATACATGAGGCTCCAGGAATTTAAGTTCTTATCCTCCATAGTGTAGGCTGAAACACATGAAATTCCTTTCCTAGCCTAAAGACAGTAATACATTTTCTATATGTATTTAGTGCCTTTCTGTTGTTTTACTTTTTAACAACCACTTTACATTTCTGCTGTTTAAAGAAGCCAAAACAGTTCCGGATATCGTCTTTAACACTGTACTGTTTTAAGTTTTTCATTCTTTTTTACCTGTTATTACAGTAATAAATATAATGATATCTTGATCGCTCAACAGCTTCCAGTGTTCTGTAAGGAAATTAATTCAATCTTGTATTTGTATTGTAGGTGATCTTTTAAAGATCTGCATACTCATCGTTAAATCTTTAGTTAAAAGAAATATCCTATGATTCATTGAAAGTGGTCATCTTGCTAAAGAATATTACATTAAACTAAGGGCCTCTGCCCTCTGCTCACTTCAGTCACCAACTCCCAGGGGCATCAGGGCACCCCTCTGTTAGAGAAAGCAATTGTATTTAAAGAGTTAGTATATTGAAGAGCATGCAGGGCATGGGAATACAGTTTGGTCATTAGTTATTATAGATAGAAAATAAGTTACTTGAGTATTTCACTACAACTGTCTATTTTAAATACCAATGAATAATAAAACGTAGGTAAAAGTAAAATGTAATAAAAAGTAAATAAAAAAGTTAAATTACATTAACACCTCATCAAAAACAATATTATAAATTCCTTTATCCTTTAATTTACATTTTATAAATGTTGCTTTTTTGCATTTCTGTTCGATATTTTTCTCTTTCTCATTTATTGGACGATTCTCTTTCTATTTGATTTTTATTATATGCAGCTTTTTTGTTCATTTTCTTTTTTTTGATGTTAATTATCAGCTCTTGCCTCTGTCTGTCACAATCTAAAATTTGACATTCTTGAATAGATAATTTGCTTTTCTGGATTGCCATTATAGCCGACTGTGTTGAAAGGCGAGTGAGAGTGTCACGGGGTGGCATGAAGAGAGGATGTGTGTAGTAGGAGTAATGATTGGGCAAAAAGTGTGGTGGAGAGTGGTCAAGGCTGAATGATGTGGACACGATGGAAAACGTTTTTAATATAGTAGAGAGAAATTTCTAAACTGGGACAGACAAACCCAGGTTGAAAAACAAAATGCAAATAGTTAATAAAACATTCAATGGATATAAATATGACAACACAATGTCAACTTCAATTATAAACATAAACTGGTAAAGTTGGTAAGGCAACTATTTGAAATACAGTAGTTTTCTAGTCTATGGTTCATCTGACTTAATAATAATTACATTATAAGTTTTTATCTCTAAAATTATAGATGCCTATAAAAAGGGGAGGAAAATGTTCAGAACATAAGACAAACACAACACAGCACCATATATTGATATACTGTATTAATTATGGTGTACCACTAAGATGGCATCAGCCTTATCTTTCCATATATCTATCTATAGCTGGAATGACATGTTTTATTTTAATGTAGTGCAGATTGATTTACAACATTTTGCACTATAATGTGTAAAAATGCGGCGTATTAAGATTAAATAGTTACATTTTCTTCAGTTAAAACATTTGCAGTATTATATGCTTGTAATGCAAGTTTCCTTCAGATGTGCATGTTTCAGAATATGAATATTTTTAATTATGGGCCAGTTTTGACATTTTTTTTATTTATTCAGCTTTTGTTCATTTTGTTTGAAATTACTATTAAATGTGATGGTTTCGTTTCAATATCAAGGATTTTTTTTTTTATTTTCCATAACTGCATTACTTTGTTCAGGGTTCCCTGTATTCAGTATTTGTTTTCTGTAATTTAATTTGTTTAATAAGAAATTTTCAGATGTTTCTCTAGGCTTCTGAAAACTACTGAAAATTCAGAATGGCATAAATCCATTTTTGTATTTTTTTAAAGAACTTCCCCAGTATATGGTCTAACATAAACACCATATCTATTTGACTTTCATTTTCCTGAATTAAAATATTGTTAGAAAAATCTTTAGATGGAAATCTTACTCTTAATCGAAAATGATGCTCCTCTAACAACTTGACAGACATGAAGGTACACCAAAGTGCAATATTGGTTTTATTGTAATTGATTTCTAAAGAAATATCAACAATAAAGGGTTAGGCATATGGAGTACTCATGAATACAATACAAAATACTCTAGTGGGCTTTACAGTGCGAGTATTCAAACACTTTAATTACTGGGATAAGATTGCACCAGTAGTAAAAAATGAATTATCGATGGAACTAAAATTTTGGTACCAAAAATGTATGATCAATATTTTTAATCAATGACAGTGCTAATATAACACACATATTGTTTCTAACACTCCAAAAGTGTTTATTCTTGTTGCTTTCTACTTTAAAATAAATACGATGGATGGATATTCTCACTACTGAATTCTCAAATGCATGTGATACTACTACAACGTATATGGACCTTTATCATCTAATAAAATGCACACAGTATCTTTTGCTGCCACAATGTCATAGTTAAGGGTGCTTACATGCAATTCCAGTTGAGCCATTTTTACCAACATTTCAGGATTTAACCAAAACACTTTTAATATGTGACTCATTATATTTCAAGTTGGTAATTGATGTCGCCATCTTTGTTTTTCAGATTACATTTTTTTTTGTTTGCATCATATGAATTTTCCCCTTACACTGTTGTTAAAAGGACATATTATTTGTGTTGCACCATTGTATAGTCCTCAGCTGCCCTAAAAAACATTTGGTACCTTCCCAATTTATTTCTTCTTCAGTCCAAATTAGAAGGAAATAATGGCACTATTTTCTTTAAATGAATTAAATGTATCTAAAATATGTATCTTTCATCAGTAAAATAAAATAGAAAAGCAGAAAAATTCATTATTATCTCAGTTTTACTGTACTTAGCAAAATGTCAGACAGTGTATTTGGGTGGCTGACGCAAGCTACAACTTTGTATATATTTTTTCTACTAAAGGATATTACAACATTGGATGTTCCTCAAAGTTGATAATCAATGTAATTCTTAATGTGTGGATATCTTTATAATCTTAATCTTTTTTCCAAACCATAATGCAATGATGACAGAAGTGCAAAGAAGAATGAAAAAAAAAACAAATAGAAAATAAACATAAATAGTAAGGGACATTCAAAAAGTTTCCACACTTTTATATTTTCTTTGGAAACGGTGAAGGCGGGAGGAGTAGTAATTGGGCTTTAAAAAGTTGCTGGGAAAATTGCATCACAATAATTTGTTTTTGAAGTAGATTTAAAAAAAAGTGCAGAAACGTTTTGAATATCTTTCATAACTGTAGGCACAATATTGCATGATCTTGATTTGAGAGTGTCAGATCTGGACACACTGAGGAAAAACATAAAATCTCTGATACATTTCAAAATGACGACAATTAGGCAACTAAGAAGATTCTCCACAGATTTCAATACCAGATTGGGCAGTGTACGTGTTTTTGGCAGCTTATTGCAAATGCAGAAAATGGAATTGTGCCCATGCTATAATTCCTATGTTTATTTCAGAACTACTGTATTCTGCTACTGTGACTCAGAAATACATCCATCCACTGCCTCCAAGCTGACACTTTTTCAGTTTTTGGAATTTTTAAGAACTTAAAGAAGAGGCAGAAATACAGATTCCAAATTTTAAAAAATATTCTTTTTTAACCTTCCTCTTGTGTTAGGGTCTGCACCGACCCGTTTTAAATTTTAAATGCATACAAGAATCACATAAATTTGTTTATTGCATCAAGGCTTTTTGACTTTGTCAGGAACCTCTATTTCAACAAAATAAAGCAAAAAAAAAAATTTTTACTAAATTATAAAATGCTCTGGTTGAAATTATGACCTTTGTGTTGTTAGGGTCGGTTTCGACCCAGTTATGATAATACGATGATAAAGCAATAATTAGAGCCAAAACTGAAATCCTAAGTGCACTGTCAGCTGACACACTGACAACCAGCTCCTCTCCTAATCATGTGAGCTTTCTCATTTTGCGTGGCTTTCAAGTAGACCTGCACAAAAACAAAACAAACAAAGACGGGCATGTCCAGACATGTGAGGTGAATTCACTCATTTGAGTGGCCATTTGACTTCCAGAGTGCACATTTACAATTTGCAGCATGCAAAAATGAGAAGCAGATTTACAGTGAGCCAAGTTCTGGATCATATTTTTGGTGAAAATGAAGGAGAGGACACAGAGCAGCATAGCGATTCAGATGAACAGGTTTCTGAGGAGGATGACAATGTGGAGTATCATCCAGAAGACACAGACATATCTGATGAGTCGGATGAGGAGGTCACTGGTGCTGAAGCTGCTCCTGCTGAAAGATTCAAGTCCAAAAATGGTAAGATCTTTTGGAGCTCAGTACCTCATGATGTACATGGAAGGGCAGCTGCTGCAAATGTCATCAAAATGACCCCTGGAATCACAAGGTTTGCTCTGACCAGAGTCAGTGACATCAAAACATGTTTTGAGCTATTTATGCCATTGTCACTAAAAAGAATCATCATTACTATGACGAACCTTGAAGGAAAAAAAGTCCATGGCGACATGTGGAAAGACATTGATGAAGAATACCTGGATGCTTTCATTGGTGTTCTTCTTCTTGCTGGAGTGTACAGATCCTGCAATTTACCAGCTATGACCTCGGACAAGAACTTCTCAAGAGGAAACTTACCATGGTGGGAACAGTGAAGAAAAATAAACCTGAGTTGCCTGCTGAAATCTTGCAGGTGAAGGGCAGGGCTCCACTTTCCTCAAAGTTTGCTTTTACAGACACCACCACTGTTGTCTCATATTGTCCAAAAAGAAACCGGAATGTGATACTCATGTCTACTCTTCACAAAGACGCAGCTGTATCATCAGGAAGTGACAAAAAGCCGACAATTATCCACGACTATAACAAAAACAAAGGAGGAGTGGACAACCTGGACAAGCTGACAGCCACATACACATGCCTGCGAATGACCAGAAGATGGCCAATGGTTGTGTTTTACAACATCCTTGATGTGTCTGCATATAATGCATTTGTGTTGTGGAGCCACATCCACCAAGGGTGGAACTCAACCAAAAAAAACAAGCGGAGACTGTTTCTTGAGGAGTTGGGAAATTCCCTCGTCAAGCCACACATTAGGCGAAGGGAACGGGTGCCCCGAGACCCAGACGCTGCAGCCTTTGTCAGACAGATGCAGAGCTCACCCAGCACTCCATCCTCACCATCAGCAACACAGAGAGAATCTGCATCAGCATCCTCCTCAGCCAGCCCTGCCTCAACACCAACCGAAACAGCCCCAACCCCAGTCAGGCCGCCTGATTCGAAAAGAAAGAGGTGTTAGGTCTGCCCAAGCAGTAAGGACAGAAAGACAAATGTATTGTGTTTCAACTGCAAGAAATATCTCTGCAAAGAACACTCAAAAAGTGTCACTTTTTGCCACACATGCCTCTAAACACACACATACACAAGCATGTTCTTGCACACAGAGGTTTTTACTCTGATTTAGCTTTGTATTAGTTTTGGAACTTGTAATTGATTTCTATTTGTTTGATTTTCTTGATTGGTTTTTGTTTATTTGACCATGCAAATATATATTTTGTGTCGTGACCTGTTCTGCTTTTCATTTTTTTCAGTTTATATTAAAGTTCTATTGCTGAAAAAAATATTTTTTTGCCTTTTCTTGATGTAAATATCTATGGGTCGAAATTGACCCGTAACACCATAGATGTCACTTTAGTTATTAATATTAAAATGAAAAAATAAATAAAACAAATTTATTTAAGAGATGTGTTCTATACCCCTCAGTATTAGTCAGGTAACACAAGAACCTTTTATTTATTAATATGATTCTCTTGAGGTTCATTTTACCATTTTTTTAAATTGAAATCAAGGAGTATACTGACAAAAAAAGGCCCAGAGGCCCACACCAAAAGTATTAAAACCAACATTTTCATGGATAAGGAAGCCTAACAAGGTAACCAAGAGATGAGAAACAAATTGGATGATAGCTTATTGTTTTTAGTGTATTTTATAGCTGATTTAATACACGGGTCAAAACCGACCCATTAACATAAGAGATGATAACAGAAAGCTAACACAAGAGGAAGGTTAATTTAGTCCATTAACACTTACTGCATAAACAACAGAAGGAGAGAAATATCAAAGAATTGCAGTCCTATCCAGGAAAATTTATTTTATTTGCCTTAAAGCCATGTCATATGAGATGACTTTCCCAGTAATGTACAGTCGCAGTGCACACCCGTAACTTCTATGTCTGAAATACTCAGCAACTCATCCCAACTCAGTGTTCATGAGAGCTGACAACCAATGACCATTAACTCGGAAGAACAATACATATTGCAGCTACAAGGAAAAAGAATGTTTTGGACCTTGAAAACAGAAAGAGATGCTTGTCTGACTGGTGTCTAGTGTACTGTATTGTAAACCATGGCAAGGCAAAAAGTAAAAAAAAAATAAAACAACAACAAGAGATTGCAGCTAAACTCACAATGCCTGTTAAGCATTCATACAGCACCAGCTTTGTAAGGCAGCACATTATTGACTATCAGAAAAAGGAGTCAGCACAACTGTGTTGGAATATCATCATACCAGTTGCATGGTTTGAAATGCCCAGTGATTTCTAGTTGTGTAAACTGACATGTTTTGCCGATGGGATCAGCAACTATAATCGCCAAGTATGACATACAATACCTTCCTACTAGAAGTCTTGTAATGTAACTTTGGCTTTTGGGCAGAAGGTTTTCAAAAAATAAAAGTATAAGAAATATGTCTTGGTTAGGAGTGCTGCTCCTTGATGCACTGGTTGGCCAAATGTTGCCTATTTCCTTTTTGGGTCCTCATTTATGGTATTTTCTTCGTACTCGAGTGAGCTGTATCAAAGGACTTACTGTATTGTATCATGGCGCAAGACTGACTGTATGTCTTTTATGGTGAAGATTTAATTGCAGCTAGGAGTCCGCAATTGACAGAACTCCTCGTTTCACCTGCCAGCATCAGGGGGGCAGAACTGTGGACAACTGTGGACCTATTTACAACCTCTGGAAGGGGAACTGGGGGAAGGCATATTGTTATTGTATAAATATGTATATATTTGTAGGGTCACATATAAGGGTTATTTAGGGTTGGGGGGGGTGCATATGTAAGGGATTGTATTCTTTTTTTTATTTTATGTAATATATTCCTTATGTGATGATAGAGATTGACTATTAGCTTTTTGTGGGCTATAAATGGATCGGCATTAGGGGACTGAACCGTGTAGAATAAGGGGTATACAGGAAATTTATTGGGGTGTGATATTGGCTTATCCTTTTATCATCTGCCGTCACCTAGGACAGATTAGTGGTAGAGATCGTCTCGTGTCAGCGTGCGGGACGAATTGTTACAAGGTGACAGCTATGATTTGTGGTTGATTTTTCAGTTATGCCAAGAATGGAGGCAGTGGATTTACTCTCTTTTTTGTTACAGGTGCCCTATTGAATTGGTCCCCGTAAAATAGTCACCATGTTTATGTTTAAATGTTTGATAATATGCGATCTAAAATTTAGTTTTTAAAGCTAAAATATGGATATTTCCTATAATCAAAAAAAGAAAAAGACAAAATAAAACAAATTTTACTCTAATTGAAGCCCTTATACCAGAGGTTCCCAAACTTTTTTGCCCCGTAGACCACTTACCAATTTTTTTGTTTTTCATAGACCCCCTGCCTGACTAATAATGAATTTTCCTAAACTTATTAACTTCAAATGTGTTTTTGGCAACTGACACAGTGCTGCTTACTTTCATAGGGTTTTTTGTAGAGTGGACAATTGTAAAAAAAGAAAAACATGTGCAATTTTTATTCATACCTTTATTGAAAAGACACAAAATGCAAGTAAATATTTGGATTTGGAACGAAACAAATCAGAACCTAGTAAAATTCTTACATGTTGTGTCCGCTCACGTGGACCACCATTTACATCTCGTGCACCCCCAATTTTTTTTTCTCACTGACATAGACCACCTGCAAGTCAAAATCGACTCCTGGGGGTCCGTATAGACCACTTTGGGAAACAGTGCCTTATACCTTTCAAAGCCTTTTTCCATTTCCCTAAAAGTCTTTAATTTGAACTCAGTTTTTCTGTTTATTGGTTCTTCACTTGTCTTTTGTTACTACAGCTAAAAATTTCTGAAGATGATAGTGGATTCACTTTGCTGCAAAGACCAGCCTCTACATAGTTCATTATACCATGTTAGTTCCATGTAGTTAAATTGTAAGTTGTTATGCACTGTACATTAAATATTTGTAAATGTTTGCTTGCAAAATCTAGATATACCTTTAACACAGGTACAGGATAATATATAACGTCAAATAATACATTTAATCTTTATGTCTTATTTTGCAATCTCACGCTCTACTTCCCTTTCACCATTACTTAGGTTTTATCTACTAACTTTTTAAAGCTCAAAGTAACCTTGGAATCATAAATTTTAAGCCTCTAGACAGAGGGAATGTCACACAGTATAAGACATGTACGTGATCTGCCATAACAAGAACCATCAAACAAAAACATCTGGTGGAAGAAAAAACAATACAATAATGTACAGTATATTGGAGAAGACAATAATTTAAACTTTTTCTTTTTTCGGCTGCTCCCGTTAGGGGTCACCACAGCGAATCATCTTCTTCCATATCTTTCTGTCCTCTGTATCTTGTTCTGTTACACCCATCACCTGCATGTCCTCTCTCACCACATCCATAAACCTTCGCTTAGGCCTTCCTCTTTTTCTCCTGCCTGGCATTTCTATCCTTAGCATCCTTCTCGCAAAATATACCCAGTATCTCTCCTCTGCACATGTCCAAACCAGCGCAATCTCGTCTCTCTGACTTTGTCTCCCAACCGTCCAACTTGAGCTGACCCTCTAATGTACTCATTTCTAATCCTATCCATCCTTGCCACACTCAATGCACATCTTAGCATCTTTAACTCTGCTACCTCCAGTTCTGTCTCCTGCTTTCTGGTCAGTGCCACCATCTCCAACCCATATAACATAGCTGGTCTCACTACCGTCCTGTAGATAGATAGATAGATAAATAGATAGATACTTTATTAATCCCAAGGGGAAATTCACATACTCTAGCAGCAGCATACTGATAAAGAACAATATTAAATTAACCCCTTGATAACAATGTCGATAACAATGCAGGTATACAGACAGATAATAACTTTGTATAATTTTAATGTTTACCCCCCCCCCCGGGTGGAATTGAAGAGTCGCATAGTGTTGGGGAGGAACGATCTCCTCAGTTTGTCAGTGGAGCAGGACGTTGACAGCAGTCTGTCGCTGAAGCTGCTCCTCTGTCTGGAGATGATACTGTTTAGTGGATGCAGTGGATTCTCCATTATTGACAGGAGCCTGCTCAGTGCTCGTCGCTCTGCCACGGATGTCAAAATGTCCAGCTCCGTGCCTACAATAGAGCCTGTCTTCCTCACCAGTTTGTCCAGTCGTGAGGCGTCCCTCTTCTTTATGCTGCTTCCCCAGCACACCACTGCGTAGAAGAGGACACTCGCCACAACTGTCTGATAGAACATCTGCAGCATCTTATTGCAGATGTTGAAGGACGCCAGCCTTCTAAGGAAGTATAGTCAGCTCTGTCCTTTCTTACATAGAGCATCAGTGTTGGCAGTCCAGTCCAATTTATCATCCAGCTGCACTCCCAGGTATTTATAGGTTTGCACCCTCTGCACACAGTCACCTCTGATGATCACGGGGTCCATGAGGGGCCTGATCCTCCTAAAATCCACCACCAGCTCCTTGGTTTTGCTGGTGTTCAGTTGTAGGTGGTTTTAGTCGCACCATTTAACAAAGTCCTTGATTAAGTTCCTATACTGCTCTTCCTGCCCATTCCTGATGCAGCCCACGATAGCAGTGTCGTCAGCGAACTTTTGCACGTGGCAGGACTCCGAGTTGTATTGGAAGTCCAATGTATATAGGCTGAACAGGACAGGAGAAAGTACAGTCCCCTGCGGCGCTCCTGTGTTGCTGACCACAATGTCAGACCTGCAGTTCCTGAGACGCACATACTGTGGTCTGTCTGCAAGACAGTCCACGATCAATGCCACCAGGTATGAATCTACTCCCATCTCTGTCAGCTTGTCCTTAAGGAGCAGAGGTTGGATGGTGTTGAAGGTGCTAGAGAAGTCTAGAAACATAATTCTTACAGCACCACTGCATCTGTCCAAGTGGGAGAGGGATCGGTGTAGCATGTAGATGATGGCATCCTCTGCTCCCACCTTCTCCTGGTATGCAAACTGCAGAGGGTCGAGGGCGTGGCGGACCTGTGGCCTTAGGTGGTGAAGCAGCAGCCGCTCCATGGTCTTCATCACATGTGACGTCAGAGCGACAGGCCGGAAGTCGTTCAGCTCACTAGGACATGATATCTTTGGGATGGGGGTGATGCAAGATGTTTTCCAAAGCCTCGGGACTCTCCCCTGTTCCAGGCTCAGGTTGAAGATGCGCTGTGGAGGACACCCCAGCTCCAACGCACAAGCCTTCAGCAGTCATGGTGATACTCCATCTGGACCCACTGCTTTGCTGGCACAAAGTCTCCTCAGCTCTCTGCTCACCTACGCTGCTGTAATTGTGGGTTGGGGGAAACTCCTATGCTGGTGTCAGCAGAAGGATGGTTGGAGGGTGCAGTACTCAGGTGAGAGTGGGTTAGGGTGATCAAACCTGTTAAAAAAGTTGTTCATCTGGTTTGCTCTCTCCACATCTCTCTCGATGGTGGCATCTCACTTCGAGCTGCAGCCAAGTGATGATTTTCATCTCATCCCACACTTCCTTCATGCTGTTGTTCTGCAACTTCTGCTCCAGCTTTCTCCTGTACTGCTCCTTCGCTGCCCTGAGCTGGACTCGGAGTTCCTTCTGCACGCACTTGATCTCATGCTGATCACCGCCTTTAAAAGCCCTTTTCTTCTATTTCAAAAGGCCCTTGATGTCACTTGTAATCCATGGCTTGTTGTTAGCATAGCAGCGTACTATTCTTACTGAAACTACAATGTCCATACAGAAGTTGATGTAATAAGTAGTGCAGTCAACAACCACCTCAATGTTCTCACTATGTGATCCCTGCAGGATATCCCAGTCCGTAGTTCCAAAGCATTCTCTCAGAGCCTGCTCTGCCTCAGGGGACCACTTCCTGAATGAGCGTGTGGTTGTAGGTAGCTCTCTCACTCTTGGTTTGTAGTGAGGCTGAAGCAGAACCAGGTTATGATCTGCTTTCCCAAGCGTAGGCAGCGGGGTGGCGCAGGATGTGTGGCAGGATGGTGCGGTTTCAGCTCTCCAAGACTTTCGAAATGACAGACTGGGACATTTTCAGAGAGGCTGCTATGAATGGTAACTCCATCAATCTGGAGGAGTACACAGACTCTGTGACTTGCTATATCTCCAAATGCATAGAGGATGTTACTGTTACCAAGGATATTACCACAAGAGCCAACCAAAAGCCCTGGATGACAAGAGAAGTGCACAAGCTGCTCAAGATCAGAAATACAGCCTTCAGATCTGGAGACAAGGCCATCCTTAGGATGACCAGAGCCAACCTGTCTCGCGCTATAAGGAGAGCTAAGTGGGCATACGCGCAGAGGATGAACAAAGCAATTCAGCAGCACCAGAGATGCACGTCGTATGTGGCAGGGCGTTCAGACAATTACAGACTACAAGCCCAACCCACACAGCAGCGATGGTGATGCCTCCCTTCCGGATGAGCTGAACAACTTCTTTGCACGGTTTGAGGGGCAGAATAAACAGCCTGCGAGAAAAGCAACACCTCCCTCCACTGATCAGGCACTATGTCTCTCCGTAAATGACATGAAGAGGACTCTATCCAGAGTCAATCCACGCAAGGCGGCAGGACCTGACAACATACCTAGTCGTGTGCTCAAAGAATGTGCCAGTCAACTGGCTGGTGTCCTCACAGACATCTTCAACACATCTCTGAGCCAGTCGTCAGTCCCAGCGTGCTTCAAGTCGACCACGATCATACCAGTGCCGAAGAAGTCATCAGTGACATGCCTGAATGACTACTGACCAGTTGCACTAACGCCAATCATAATGAAGTGCTTCGAAAGGTTAGTCATGTCTCACATAAAGACTAATCTCCCTGCCTCCCTTGACCCTCTTCAGTTTGCATACCGCTCAAACAGGTCAACTGAGGATGCCATATGCTCTGCCCTTCACCTCTCCCTGACACATCTGGATAAAAAAGACACATATGTCAGGATGCTATTCATAGACTTTAGCTCTGCCTTCAACACAATAATCCCTAAAAAGCTGGTTGTAAAACTGAGCAGGTTGGGCCTGAACACCACCCTCTGCAATTGGATCCTGGACTTCTTGACAGAGAGGCCCCAGTCAGTTCGGATAGGCTGCAACACTTCCAGCATTATCATACTGAGCACTGGAGCACCGCAGGGCTGCGTGCTTAGTCCACTGCTGTTCACCCTGCTCACTCACGACTGCACAGCCACACACAACACCAACCACATCATCAAGTTTGCGGATGATACGACGGTGCTGGGACTAATAAGCAGGGATGATGAAAGAACATACAGAGATGAGGTGGAACGGCTGTCCACATGGTGTGAAGACAACAATCTATCTCTCAATGTCGACAAGACAAAAGAGATAATCGTGGACTTCAGAAAATCACGTCCTGCCCACATCCCACTCAGCATCAACGGTTTAGATGTGGAGACTGTTGGGAGTACCAAGATCCTTGGTGTGCACATAACTGAGGAACTAACTTGGACACATAACACCTCATCACTAATCAAGAAAGCCCAGCAGAGACTACACTTCCTGATGTGGCTGACGCGAGCACGTCTTCCCCCTTCCATCCTCACCATGTTCTACAGAGGCACCATTGAGAGTGTTCTGACCAGCTGTATCACTGTCTGGTATGGCAACTGCAACATATCCGACCGCAAGCGCCTGGAAAGGATAGTGAAGACAGCAGAGAACATTATTGGGGTGCCTCTCCCTTCACTACAGGACATATTTTACAAACGCAGTGTCCGCAAGGCCTGCAGCATTGAGCAGGACCCTTTACACCCTTCACATGGACTTTTCACACTTCTGCCATCCAAAAGAAGATACTGCAGCATCAAAGCCAGATCTGCCAGGCAGCAGGAGAGTTTTTACCCCCAAGCTGTTAGACTCCTTAACACCAGGCTGCCCCCGGGACCTTCCACACGGCCTCAACCACCTCTAAAAACAGAACATTTATACATGTGAGCCACTGTCCTGCAAAGATGAGTGTGCAGGTATAAAAAAACTGAAAATCTCCTACTGACCTTTAAGTATTTTGACACTCTTGTTATCCTTCTGCTGTGAAACATTCTGACCTGTCATTGTTTACACATCTTAAACAACTATTAGCATGCACTGATAATTTCTGTATTATCTATATCTATTATTTATTTATTATATTACACATCTTACACATCGATATTGCTGCTACTTCTTTGTCTTGTCTTTGCACAATGTCCTGTCTTGTTTGTGTTTTAATTTAAATTTAAATTTAAATTTAAATTTTAATTCTATTTTTAAATTATTATTTGCATGTCATGTTGTTACACTGTGGACCCTGAGCTTCGCAATTTCGTCTATCTGTATACTTGTATATTGTTGAGATGACAATAAAGTTCACTTTGACTTTGACTTTTGTATGCATCTTTAACGTTTGCATACGGTAAGTCAATAGTCCTGTAGACTGTAGACCTTCCCTTTCACTCTTGCTGATATCCATCTGTCACAAATCACTCCTGACACTCTTCTCCGCCCATTCCACCTTGCCTGTACTCTCTTTTTCACATCTCTTTCACAATCCCCATTACTCTGCACTGTTGATCCCAAGTATTTAAACTCATCCACCTTCGCCATCTCTACTCCCTGCATCCTCACCATTCCACTGACCTCCCTCTCATTTACACACATGTATTCTGTCTTATTCCTACTGACCTTCATTCCTCTCCTCTCTAGAGCATATCTCCACCTCTCCAGGGTCTCCTCAACCTGCTCCCCTCTATCGCTACAGATCGCAGTGTCATCAGCAAACATCATAGTCCATGGGGACTCCTGTCTGATCTCGTCTGTCAACCTGTCCATCACCATTGCAAGCACATCATCACAAAAATGCTGCCATGCCATGTCAGTTTTCTCACTTACAACATGTATTTAGGAGTTCCAAAATTATATCTGCGTGCTTAACTAAATATGAAGAAAAACTGAGTTAGATTTGCATACAGTATGTGGGGATATTTGATCTGTTATGTATAAATAAGATTAATTTCTTGTCCTTTATCATGTAAGCTTTTCACATTATAAAAGAGTGTGTCACAGTGTTTAGTGTTGCTACTACACAGATCTAGGAGCCTAGGTTTCAAGGTGATATCAGTGTAGGCCTTGCACATTTTCCAAGTGTCTAGGTCACTTGTCTTTTGTTACTTCAATGTCCATCCACTTCCTAACAATTCCTTATCTGTAAATTGGGTTGCCAACAAGTGTTGGTGTTTGTTGAATCTCCCCTGTGATGGATGAGTGCATCATTCAGAGTTGTTCTCTGACTTACGGCTAGTGATGCTGAAATAAGCTTCACCTCTTTGTGACAGTACTGGGAGAAAGGTGCACAGAAAATATATGACTAGACAATGCCGAAGGCCAGACAATCAATGTACAAATTTGCACATACACAATATCATGAAATGATTTCTGTTTTACAGAAAAAAAGACAAATAAAAGTCTTCCTTCACATGGAAAAAGAACAACGTAACTGTTCTGATTTTCTAATGTTATTCCATTGTTGTTCTTTTGTACAATTAAATATATGTTAATAATAAAACAATATATAATGTTAAATGAAAATGTTTAGTTTTCTTTCTTTTTCAATCATTCTGGTGTATACTTGACAGAGGTTTGCTGTATATTATAATAGTGTTCTGTCTATCTATCTATCTATCTATCTATCTATCTATCTATCTATCTATCTATCTATCTATCTATCTATCTATTGTGGTGAACGGCCGGGTCCCATGCCCGGCCGGGACGCCCCTGCTGCTTATGTTCCGGGGGAGCAGCCATGGGCAGCTCAGTACCTCCCCCGGGATGCTTGGTGGCAGCCTCCCTGGCTGACGGTGATTCCACAACCTCCCGCGGGACTTCATGGGAGATGGAGTTCTCCACAGTCTGGTTGGGGCCCGGGGTGGCCGCTAGGGTGGGCTGTCTGGTTTCAACAGCCTGGCTGGACGAATCTTCAGCCCCACCCAGAAGTGCAATTAGGACCAGGTGATCAAGCACCTGGAACGGTTCCGGGTGGGCTATAAAAAGGGCCAGCCACCACCACTCAAGGAGCCAGATTCGGGAGGAGGAGGACTAAGCTTGAGGAGGAGTGGTGGTAAAAGGAGAAAGAAGTGTTGTGTTGTGTTGGAATAGTGCTTTGTGGACTGTGTATTGCCTGTGCGCCCACGGGTGAAGAAAAATAAAAGTCTTGATTGGTTTTATACGTGCCTCTGTGTCTATCTGTGTTGGGTCGGGCGCCTATATAGCACCTTCTTACACTATCTATCTATCTATCTATCTATCTATCTATCTATCTATCTATCTATCTATCTATCTATCTATCTATCTGCTTCTGTAAAAAGGCAAATTTCTGCCTGGGGACAAATAAGGTTTTATCTATTTGTGAGAAATTTCACAAACAAGAGGATACCATTCCATTCAATTCCATCCATCAAGCTTGTTTGTTTAGCTAATAGCTAGTTGTCCCAAAGTAAATAAAAATATTTACAATAACGATATTGAAATTTGAAACTAATGAATATTATTAGTATATTATCATGACTGAATGTATGTTGTGTATCCAGAAATGATCTTATAATTTTACAGAAGTATAAAATAAAGGTGGAATTAATCACCCTTAAGTGTGAAAAACATGGTAACAAACTTCTGCATACACAAATGTTCTGTGATATTTTTGTTTTCCTAAAAATGATCTTTAACTAAAAACACTTAGTACCTTTTTTTCTGTGGCCTTTTGATTTCACTCATGCAAGTGTCAGGTTCTATATGTCTCTGTAAAGATAGGTTTAGCAAGCATTCTCAGTATTTACTGTAGTGTTTTTTTTTCAGTTATCCCCATCATGCACTATTCACAAGTCAGAATACTGATTGAAAATGACAGTTAACCTCGATGAAAGAATGTCAGGGCAGTTTTTCAAGTGATCATCTCTCACGTCCAGTATACAACAGTCAAATACTGCATTGATCTTTGTAGCACTGCTTTGTTTGTTTTCACAAGTGATTCATGCAGTTGTAATATTTTTTGCTTTATTAAATATAGAGGTTAGTTTGGAAACATAAAAAGTTGTATTTTAAATGAAGAAAAAGTAATATATGCTCTCTATTGATGTGACACAGCATATTACATGTAGTTTTGATACCAGGGAAAGAAATTACTTTTGATTTTTGGTGTTACATCTCAGAAAGTATATTTATTGAAATTTTCCCTTTGAAAGTTATGAACACTGACTTAGGGGCAGTCATGTTTGATTCTTTTATTGTTTTAAATTGGATACTTTAATGTATTTCTAATTTGAACTTAAAATATCCATCCGTCTTTGCCACATATTGCCCCTGGTTTTGTTGAGAAGTTAAGAGTGGATTCCAATAGTAAAGGGGCATAGAATCATAAAGCAAAATGTGTATATTGTTTGAAAACTGTGTATGCTAAAAAATAAATAGTTTGTAGAACATGCAAAATAATAATGTAGCTTTTGAACTTTACAGAAAACAACCCTTATCATTTGGTTGTTTATCATGGTTGAAACTGGAGTATAAGGCAAATAAAGCATCTGACTAAATACAGTAACAGACAGATAGACAGTACAACTCAAATCTCAAGATTTTTATTATTTTAAACTGACATTTGTAATAGATCATTTAAAGTCCTTACAAAACAGAATAAAGTTATGAGTGTTCATATTCACAAAAATGCATATGATAAAAACCTTCATTCCACAGGAAATTGTCAGGAAATTCTTCAGATAAGTTTCAAAGGAGGTTTTTGCATTCAAACATCCATCTGTTCCTAAGATGGGAAGTATATTAAGCTCTTTATATGAGTTCCAGTATCTCTTAGATAAAATGAAACTAAACAGAAAAAAAAGAAAATCTCTCAAGTTGCTTGAGTAGCTCCTGGCAAAAAGTTTAGCATAGTTAGATCTATAATTATAATAATCCCTCTCTCTGCAAAGCTGGACATAACACAGATTTAAGATACTCCTTTTAGAGAAAATTATCTTAATTACCGTAATAATCCAATATTCATCATTAAAAATAAGCAAGTTGTCTCTTTATACCTTAGGTAGGCATCTTAACAACAACATAATTAGACAAACAACATATTGGAAAAAAGAAAATGATGGCATATTAAATATCATAAATTACTTTTTGGTGCACCTTAAGGCTTTAGAATATGTTGTTTCTTTTTAATATATATGTATATTATAAAATGTGCTTTGTTTTTTTTCAGATTACATTTTAAAACAAGCCATAGATTACTGGGAAAGAATGAAAACAAAAAGTCTGGAGTCGCATAAGTCTGAATATGGTTTCTTGCTTTGGTATACAGTATGGTGATTGATCTATTACATTGAACAAATATTATTTTGGTAGTTTTACTGCAAGGATCAATAATACAGCCTGGCATTTTAAGTTCATTCGAGACAGACATGTTCATAATCCTTTAAAAAATTTTTTTTGGTTTTCTCTCAGAATCACAAATATGCTATTTCAGTTTCATTTTTCTTATGAAAGAGGCAAAATTTGAAAGAAAAAAATTACAATTAATTCTTACATTTATTATATAAGCTAATGGATCTTATATGAAGCAGAATTTAACAGAGAAATAAAATGTCCTATGCACTGTATTGTAATTTAATACGTGTTGCTGAACGGAACAATAAAACAAACAACAAAAGAGACAAGGCTTCTGTTCTAGATATATCTATTTCTTTTCCATACATTAATTGCTGTTTTAAAACTCATATTTAACCTGCAGACCATTGTTTATTAGATTGCACTGAAGCAGGCATGATGCTTATTGCTTGATATCAGTATATTGCTGGATAAACTGAGGACCCTACAGGCCAATTTATAGTCACTAATTAACCTAAACTGCATGTCTTTGTATGCTGAAGGAAACCAGAACAACCTGGAGAAAACCTAAAAGTATACTGAAGGAATAATTAAATTCACACCCCTGGGGTCAAACAGGATACAGAAGGCTGTGGAGCTACTTCTATGTCACACTGCAGGTTTTTTTTATATTTATAGTAATTAATTACAAAACCTATAAAAAGATAAATATTATTTTAATCATATGTTATTCTATTATAAAAATTAATTGTAATAAAAGCAAAGTAAAAATGTGAAATGATAGTCAGTTTTAAATATATACTATGTATTTTTTGAATTTTATTTAACATTTAAAGATTAAAAGCAATATATCTAATTTGCCTTCAGGCAGTTGTTTGCTACAATGCCAAAACTTCTGTTTGTTGGATAAGGGATTTATTTTATCCCATGGCATTTAATTTTCTCTATGGAGAAATGAAGTTTTATTATTTATCTTAAGTGACAACTACAACCACTGTAGGCCTTAACTGAATGTGAACATTGTCAGAAGATATTTGAGCAAAAGGGAGGCATCTGGACCTCTGTTCATATTCAGGTTGGCGCGATGGCTAGTTTCGCCGACATGGCAGGGTGACTGGTGGGCAGACACCAGTGCAGATGGGAACTTCACATACAATAGGCATCAAAGCCAACTGGAAAACAGTCACAACATATCAGCGGTTTCATGATTTTTCTGCTTGGATCCTTCACATTTAATTTCTGTCCACTTGACATTTTTAGCTTATATTGTACATTTGAGTATGGTGGTAACAGCGACATGTAGAATTGTGTAAATGTTAAATCATTCATTTATTATTATATTCCAGCATCTTGTTACTCAAAAAACTATTGCAGAGAAAGCCATGAAAAACAACAATTTCCAGTGAATTAAGCAGTTCTTGCAGTAAATAAATAAATAAAAGTTAAAAGATGAACCTTACTGTGATAAGAATGGACTGTAATATGTCACAGAGCATTTACTACTACTGTAGTGCTTACACAGCATTAAACCCTATATATCTATTCTTTTTTTAAGGTATGAGAGTAAAAGCAGTGGAGATTTTTGTGCTCTTATACCTGATGTTTGGCAGAAATTCATATGAAATACAGACCTTTTTACTCCTTCAAATGCTTTCAGTTATTGAAACTATAAAAACATGAGTAATACAGTAAATGATTTACAAATTGTGTGACATGCATATATTTTGCAAAAACTGCTAATGTGTCACTAGCAAATGTTTTTGAATGCATGTATTTATTTAGTTGTATTATTCAAATTATCAAGGCAATATGGATCTTCACATGGAAACACCAGCAGAGAACTTAAGACAGGAACAAGCACCGAACAGGGTGTTAGTCCATTATAGGAGCACATTTTCAGACACCCACACTTTCTCATATTTTGCCATTTTAAATTAACATGGATGCCCTTGAAATGTCAAGAAACACCTAGGAACATCTCTAATCTGGCTGCAAAATGAGCTCAAGCACCCGAAACTGCGAGGCAGCAGTTATACACACTTAGGTTTGGATGTTTCTAGTTGAATATGTTTTATTACATTCAACAAACGAAAGCATTAAAACTTACTTATATAACACTTAGAACTGCAGCTGCTTACCAACAAATGCAATTGTTCTGCACTTGGAAATCTCTCAAAAAACACAACATACTCCCATCCATTTTCTTAACCCACTTATCCATTGCAGGGTCACCTCATATTTGTTTCAATTTATTTTCTCACAAATATCCCACTGGTTTTTCCAACATTTCCGGTGCAAAGGATACAATGCCATTCCTGGCAACAACAAATACAATAAAGGTAGAAAGATTTCTACATAAAAACAATACTAAAAGTGCCACTCAGCATAGCAGAAAAATTTATTCTGCAAAACAATAAATACAGTATTTTATTCCATTGACCTACCTGTTTATTGTTTATGCCTGACATTAAAACGAGTGAATCGTGTCAACTCAAGCTGATAAGTGTGGATGCACCCATCTCGTATTAGTGTGGTCTCTCATTCCACATCTGTAAACTTTTACGGATATTACTTTCAGGCAACAATCTAGTGGTTTTTCTGCATCTGCTTCTTTTTTGTTTACAATCTTTCCTATGTGACTACATAACACAACTTTCTCAAACCCTCTCAATCCAAACCAATGTCACCTGGGCCTCTTAACAGTATAGCATATCTCCTTCTTTTGTTTTCTATCTGCAATATTTGTAACCCTCAGTCTTTAACTTAAAAACATCATTCTTAAATTTGCTTCATATTAAACACCATACATCAACAAAAAATAGATGCAGTTTTTTTAATCATGCAATTCTGATTGTTGGAATATCATATAATTTATTTTTTGCATTAACAAGATCAGCATTTTTGTGATTTTATGATACTGCCACAATTGTAGTCATTAATTATTATCATCGTTAGAAGTCTTAAATTTGAAAAAAATGCAGTATGGACTTTAAAAATTACATGTGCCTATTGTATAGTATTTTTGTGTGTTTTAGTTATATATTTGTAACTGTGTATTGGGCTTAGAGGCAGTCCAGTGGTGTATCTAGTGTAAAATATTAAATTTAATTAAAATGAAATGAAATGGTATTATGCTAAGTAAACAAGCAGTGCTTTGTGCCAGTTGGAAAATGAAAACAGTGTTTACAGAAAACCAGTACTGGGTTCTGCATAATCAGGATATTGGTGAGACTATTTTGTTTTTATTCAGGTTAATTAACGATTATTTTCTATCTTTTTAGTGAAACTGTGCACACATTAGAAAGAAGTCTGCAGGCTGTATTATCAATGTTTGTCAAGACAATGCACAGACTTTGTTTTAGCAAACAACCCACTACTGTTATAGTCGATCGATAGTACAACAGCACAGTTGTTTAATTGGTTCCAGAGATATTTTGCATAGAGACAAATGGATGAACTTGGTAATGTCATGAGCTTATTTTTTAAGTGCAAAGAAAGTTTCAGGTATAATCTTGTAAATATAAATATTGATGTGTACTTTTTAGTACATAACGCAGTTCTCTCTTTAAACCCACAATCATGCTTTACAGATTTTTTTCTTTAGCATTATTTATAAAATTCCTTTTTAAAATTATGTCAGCATAGTGCTAGAAGTCCTAAAGGGACTTGCTTATGAAATCTAGAGCTTTTCCCTTTTCTATTCTTCAAAATTGCTTGTAAAATAAATGCTATAATTTTCATGCTATTCAAATATGTAGCATAAAAAAACAATGTAAAAGTTCAGTAGCTATGCTGTGTTGGTGCTAACTCTTTATTGGCTCTTTTCTGTTTTCTCCAGCTCCATCATTTCATCTTTCCTGTAGCATTTATTTTTTAAAATATTTTTATTGCAGTTAAATCTGTTAAGAACCTAGAAATCCAGCCCTATAAAAAATCCTTGACTTTTATGAAACATTTACTAAAGACTTTGCATACTTGTTCCACTTTAACTTTTATTAGTTTGATACTCCTATTGGAAACACACTATACCTGTGTTTCCTCACATTTCTGTGGGTTATAAATACCCAACATTCTTGGAAAGAATAAAACCCAGAGATGTTTAAAAAAAATGTTATTTAAAGAGTTACAAAGTATTGTATAAAATTCTACTATTTTTTTTCAAAGTATCTGCTTTCTTAATTCTTTCTTTTGTATCATGCATTAATTTCTGAGATTTCTATCCACATGGTCATTATACGCTTCATATCTGTTCACCTTCAATAAAGGGTAGCCATGAAGGAAGGTGTTGTCAGATACTTAGTGTTTTATATATATATATATATATATATATATATATATATATATATATATATATATATATATATATATATATATATATAATGTCTATTTAGTTGAATCTTGGGTGTAAGGGTGGTATAGTGGTAACGCTTCTGCCTTACCAAATCCAAGGTGCTTCCTACATGGATTATACTGTATGTATTCTCCGCCTGTCCATGTGGATTTCTTCTGGGTGCTCTGTTTTCCTTCCACAGACTAAAGACATGCAGGTTAGCTGGATTAGTGATGCTAAATTGGTCCTTGATGTGAGTGTGCTTATCCTGTGATGGGCTGGCACCTTGTCCAGGGACAATGTTTACTTCCTGATGTTTGCTGGGATAGGCTTCAAGTATCCCATGATCCTGCTCTGAATAAGTGCATTTGGAAAATTTCTGGATGAATAATTCAGTTTTTAAATCTTTATTTATGAGAACAGCAAGCACTACATATAGTATGACAAATATATTCTAAACAGTTCATATTCACACCAGTAATAACAGCATACAACAAATTCATGACTGTGTCTAAAGCCTGAAAGTGGTTAATTACAGTAGCATTAAATTATTTATTTAAAATTTGCTAATCCAGCAAAATATTGGCACTAGTAGATATAAAACTATTTGATATCAGATTGATGTAAATTGTAAACTCATTTACTCAAAGCTTGCTTTATACTTAACCACGTATCTGATTACACTTCCTTATAAAGCACTGTTCTTTCAAGAGGAAACAGCATAGCAATATGCTAAGCAGCACAGGCACAGGTACAGATCAACCCATAACATATTTCATCTTTGTTTAATCTAGGACTTCAAACACGACTGGCCTTTGGTTTTCCAGTTCAGTTGACTTCAGTGACTTTTGCTGGTCCATTAGACTTAGCCTTGTGCATGTTAATAAGGAGTGGATACTTAAATAGAAATATTAAACTTTAAGTACAAGTTTTAAGTAATGTTATATTTGCAAACTTTTGTTCCCCTGTTTATTTGTAGAATGAAACTTAATGCAAAATATTTCATTGTTTATCTGTTTTCCTCTGACCAACGGCTTAT
Source organism: Erpetoichthys calabaricus (assembly GCF_900747795.2). Taxonomy (NCBI): domain Eukaryota; kingdom Metazoa; phylum Chordata; class Cladistia; order Polypteriformes; family Polypteridae; genus Erpetoichthys; species Erpetoichthys calabaricus. The sequence goes on along the minus strand of NC_041396.2, from coordinate 158,490,028 downwards.
CTTTTTCATTTTCCGTAATTTTATTCCTGGTATAAAATATATTAAAAAAAAAATTTATTTTATATTGTGCATTTAAAATTATTTTTAAGAATGTTTGGCAAGAAAATAATTACATTGTTCCATAGTAGTTAAATTCTAATATAAATTAAATATAAAACTTAAAATGTTATCTGTTGTGTAATACACTTTAGTAGATTTAAAATTATAAATGAATAGGGGTGACTTTTACGCATTCCTGCTCCTTGTCTTACTTCAAACAGCTATATGAAAAATACGAATCAGTGATTTCTGCTGCTGCTAAGTTAAACTGTATTAAATTTCATGGTGTCCTGCACATAAAAGTGTTCAATTTTATTAGTAGCACTAATAGTCTTGTTAGATGTACGCATAACCCTTAATTATCCTAGAACATGAGGTCTTATAATTGTTCATTTTTTCACTTTATGTATGCTTTGATCATTCCATCTAATAAAGGTAAAAAGCACCCATTCTTAAGCTGGCAACTTCTGTGTTAGTGATAACAGTAAAAAGTCGTGTGGAGAAATTAAATATATACATATTTAATTTGAGGTACTGTATTTTTCCTTACACAAATATTCTTTTTTTCAGTTTTATCATTATTATTATATAAACAATTGCTTATTTCTGTGAAGGGTTGTGTGGGTCAGAGTCTAACCAGCCAGCTTGGGAAACCCAGTCCCAGACTTATTCACACAGCCACAATAATTTACATTGTGATAATTAAAAGGTTCCAGTTAACCTAATAACATCTTTGTGATGTTAGGTGTAACCAGAGTATGCAAACAAAACCCATTCTGACATGAGTACAATGTTCAGATTCAAGTCACTCAATGCTTAGGCTATTCTGAGGCAGGTACAGTAATTACAGTGATATTGTGCCAGTCAGGTGACAGTAAGACCCCTGGAAATTCTGTTAGAAGTTTCCTAGTTCCCTTTACCTTGTTCTTAGTGACAGTGTTATTAGGTGCACCTGAACCCCAATGCCATTAACTGCTCAATTAGGGATATCATTGTAAGTTCAGAAAATGGCATTTAAAGTAGTTTTTAACATACTAATGCATTATATGAATGAATTGAATACAAAATTAAAGGTCTGAAAATCACAAGTACAACTTATAAGAAGGATTTAGCAGTGGCATTGGACTCAATGCTATCAACTGCCAAACAATGTTCAGAACCCATAAGAAGGCTAACAGAATGTTAGGTTATATAACACGATGTGTAGAGTACAAGTCCAAGGAGGTTATACTCAACCTTTATAATGCACTGGTGAGGCCTCATCTGGAGTACTGTGTGCAGTTTTGGTCTTCAGACTACAGAAAAGGACATAGCAACACTAGAACAAGTCCAGAGAAGAGCGACTAGGCTGATTCCAGATGAGTTAGGAGGAAACATTAAAAAAGGCTGAGGCACCATTTCTTTATTTTATATTTGTAATTAATTTAAAAGTATACAGTTGGAATAGGGAAAGAACACCAATTCTTGAGTAAAATGTTTTCAAGCAAAGACTAATTCATGCACAGAAACAGAAACTTTGGTGAAACAGCTGAAAGTGCAGTTCTTGAAGTTTTTCTATTTTAGAATTTCTACATTGACTAGATATGAATAGGGAGTGATGGAATAAGCGAACCGTTCTCAGACTATTTTATGTTCAGGTGTTCAAACACTTTATGTTCAGTGAAAGTGAGTATAGTTTTCCATTTGAATCTGTGGAAAAAAGGACGAAGCAAGAGGAAATACACTATGTATTCAAGCTTGCCCTTGGGTCTTCAGTTTATTTATGCATATAAAAATAAATCTAAAATATATTTATTTTGCACCTTCTCCGACCAATGTGTCCTTAAGGCATTTTCAAAGATAAAAGATTCACAATGGAATGAAAGTCTAAATAATCAAATTGTAATATAATAGCACAATAAAAAATGAATTATTCAATAAGTCTAACGGGTTTTAAATAATGAGGTAGAAATCTTCTCTGTAGGATATGTACCATTGTTGAAAGCAATGTGAGGAAAGAGACAGAGATCAAAGGAGTAAATTCAATACAAGTCTATATTTGTAGACAACATTGAAGGTAACATATAGCTTTTTTGTAAGTATTCAATCTGGTAACCTTCTTGAGGAGGGAGTACTAAAGTCTAAATATACAGTATGTGTGTGTGTGTGTATGTGTGCAGTGCCTATAAAAAGTATTCACCCTCTCTTGTAAGTTTTCACTTGTTGTGCAGTGATGAATCACTGTGGATTTAATCTGTCTGTCCATCTGTCTGGCACAGTGTGCTACTTTTTTATTATTTTTTTAAAATATATTCCTCCATTGTTTAGGTTATGCCACAATACTAACTTACCACTTTTATCACTGCACCACCACATTTATACTACAATCAGCTGAAACCCCTTGACTACAGACAGGTGATATTTATTGAACTAATTTTGCAATTTATAAAACCAATTGGCTGAACCAGTGAGGTGTGTCATACTACAAGGGGTGAATACTTATACAATCAATCATTTTGTGTTATATAATTGTAATTATTTATACCACTTTGCAGAGATCTGTTTTCACTTTGGCATTAAAGGGTCATTTTTAATAATGATCAGTCTCAAAATGCTAAATTAAATTTACTGTGATGCAATGTTATATAACAATAAAATGTGAAAACTTCCAAGGGTGTGAATACTTATAGGCACTGTATGTAAATATAAATATGCCTATATACTGTAATAAGGTGGCCTGGTTTAGTGAGAGATACTAAGTAGTGCAGGACATGGCTCTTCTACAGACAACCAAATGCTTCTAATAAAGCAAATTTGTAAAAGCAGCTACAATGTCTGCTAATGAAATCCAGAAGCTCATATCTTCACATGTAGCAGAAGCCATCAGAATATTTAATTCTGTTAATAGATACCATTAAAAAAGTGGCTGAAGTCCCGAAGTTTCTAGACCTTCAGGCGCTCTCACAATAATTATAATTTTAAGAAATGCTCTATTATATTTTGCTAGATCTTTTTAAATTGGAAGATGCCACTGAAGGAAATAAAAAATGAACAATAGAATCAAAAACTGTAAAATTACAGGAAATGATGACTTCTTTGTCTGCTCTTTTGAAAGAACACTTGCTGAAAGATCAGAGGAGTTAAAAAAGAAAGTAAAATCATAAGATTACATTGTATAAGTTCCAAAAGGAGATAAAATATTTGTCCTTGTTCTAAGTGACCTCTAAAATACATAAGGAACACAACCCTAAAATAATCACTGAACCTAGCATGAAAATCCAACTTATAAAATCTCAGAGTAACTTTTTGCAAGGTACTAAAGTAGATGCTTGAGCTGGATGTAATAAAGGAGATTTGAAGTGAGTGGTACTAATTGTAATGACGTCTAAATATATTTGGACTATGTTTCTGAATAGATTTCAAGAGATTAAATAAAATGTATAGACTTACTGTTTATCCCATGCCTACATGAGATGAAAAGTATCAAGATATCGGAGAGTTTCATAGAATAGAAAAAATGAGAATCAAACAAAATTGAAATAACACAAAAAATGAGAAACCGAAAAATTAATTGTCTAACAAAACAAATGACTAACAAAGTGTGTTGCTTTCAGGATTTTGCTGACAAATTTGGATACCTAGAGATCCACGCTGCTGCATTATATAGACGTAGAATGATACCATCATGCTGTGATCATCACAGGATCAACAGTTCTCTACATTGCCATTTACAAGGAAGCCCCAGCTACTAAGAAAACAAATAAAAAGGTGTTGAACCACTTCACAAAAACACAAAATGGTACTGCAAATGGCATGAAAATATTAAACTTTTAATAATAAATCATTACAAAATTGGGCGTAAATCAAAAAAATAGCAACAAAACCTCAATCAGGTCCTTTAACATGTATGACAAAATATTTAAAATATTGCACAACTTTTCAAAACAAAGTGCATAAAAGTCATTTTTAGCCCATATTAAGTTCAATTTCTCCTTGGACATATTAAAAACAAAATGTGTTTAGAACTTAGTATGTATTAACTTACCGTTGTTTTTTGCACTGATACTATATGTTCATACTTGTATGTATATATTATTTTACTGTTTTATTTTCTGTAAACCTGGAAGAGTTTGTCCTCTAAAGAGAGCAGTGGGCAACACTGACTGGTACATGACACCTTACAGCTCAAGAATCTTGAGGTGTATGTGTGGACTTCGGTCATTATCCCTGCGTTAAGTGTTTATGTTTATTTCATGTTGATCTGCAACTCAAAATTGCACATATAAGAGTAAATGTTGGTATCATAGTGGAAGTTCATTGTGATGGATTTTATTGTATCCAATACTTTTAGCAAAAGTATCACTTTCTGTTGCTCTATAATGGAATAAGCAAATTCAGAAAATGAATGAATGAATGAACTTAAATTAGTAACATGACCTCATGATATATTGTCTACAGTAGTTCTTGCTATTATGTTGGCTACAAAATTTTCCACTAATTAGCAAGAAATTAAGAAAATGATTACAACTACCTGAAAGCAAAGCATTACAATAATTGATCCTGTTACATTTGAATGAATGAATTAGCTTCCTATGCCCCAAGCTTTGAAACCTCTGTATTTAGTCAAGTTTATAAGCTGTAGGAAGCATTTCTTTGATAGTGAATTAATATAGCTATCAAAAGAGCTGAGTGAAAAATCACACCTAAAATCCAAGCAGATTTAGTTAAATTAAAGTTTAAGCCTTAAGAGCTTTGAGTTGACAGTACTATATTGCTAAGTGAAGGATTTTCACCCACTGAAAGGCTTTCCAGTTTCTTACAATTAAAAAATAATAATTCCAGTCTAGCTACTGTTTCAAAATATTCATAAACATTAGAGGTAATAAGGAAAATAATATATTTAAATGTTTTATCTTTAACCGACAAACATAACATTCTCAAACCCACTTAATCTAATTCAGAGTAACAGGGAACAGAACCTGCTATAGCAGCACTTAATGCAAGAATGGAAACAGGGCCCTGCATGTGGCACAAGTCCACTGTTAGGCTCTCTCTCAAACTCGCACTGACTACAAGTCTAAATTGGCAATTAACCTAAACAGCATGCCTTTGTAGATGTGTGAGGAAAGTCTACACAGACACAATGACAACATGCAACAAAAAGCAGTGGGATTTCAACCTAGGCCACAGCATCCACGAAACACCAGTGCCAACTACTTTGTCTACCAAAAGAAAGGTAGACAAAGATAATTTTGACATTGTGACCACTGGTTTATTACATAAAGAGAAACTAACAAATAAGAGTCTAGAATGTATTGCTGGAATCCTCAAAGCTTCTCCAAATTTCTGTTGATATTCTGTCACCACCATTCCAAAAAAATAGTCTGATTTTGGTGATGTATTTAGTAAACAAAATTGCTGCTCTGTAAGCACTACAACTGAGACACTACTATCGGGTGTAGCTTAATTTAACAGAAGGCTGTATGCATTTTGTAGCCTTGAGCCTTATTCTCAGCCTTAGTTAGGTGAATTTTGCAAATAGTTTTATTAGGCTGTCAAATGGGCCTGTTGGTGCAGGTGTCTTTTTTGTTGACAAGATAGATGTTTCATTAAGACCATTGTTTATACAGAACAAAATAAAATCAATATAAAAACAATTATCCTCTTTTAATTTACAGTCATTATAAGGAGTCACAAACATATCATAGATGGGTGGAAGCATTCCAAATAAGCCACAAAAGCAGATAATGAGCTTTACTGGCCAGCCCCACCCCAAGTCAACCTTAACCCAACTCCACAGGTCAGCTTCAGGCCTATCCCAGCCTCAAAAATGGGGAAGAGCCTTATAAACTTCAAATGTTCCAAAATTTATCAAATTGCCTCTCAAGAGGAGGGAAAACCATGAAAAAACACATTTGTCTTGGGAAAAAAAGTCCATAAAGGATCTTAACAGAAGAATGGTGTATTTATATAAACAAAATAAAAACAAGAAATGGCAAAAAACATCAAAATAAGGCAAAGGACTTAAAAAAATATCAAAATGTGTAACACATGAGCAAAATCAAAGAAGAGAAGTAATAATCCAAGCCAGAAAAATCAGTATTCATAAGAAACAGAGCATACTTCAGATTTTAGTGAACCACTTTTGGATCTACTGACAGCTTTGGAATATACAACCTGAGGGCAGTCCTTCAGCAGTGATATTATGGTGGCCCTGCCTCTTGAGGTTCCACCCATAAAACACAAGGAACACAAGAGAACACAGCACATTGTACAGATTCTAAATAATAAATAAACTGAACAATATTAACAAAAAATGCATAACCATAATAAACATGTGAAAATAAATCTTTTAAAATAAACAAAAAAGGCACAAAAAAGGAAAATAAACATAATCCATGGAATAAACTCTGGCTGTAGCATAACATTCATCCTGTCTTATTCAAATCAATGATTCAACCACAATCACTAAGTTAAAATTGCACAATGCTTAAAATGTAATTCTCATCAAAAAAGAGATACATGGAATCTCTATTTAGCACTTTGTAGACATTTCAGCTACTCAGTAATGCCTTATGGTCTAACCAATTCCCCTGCTGTGTTTCAAAATTTCATCAATGATACTTTTGGCATGCTGTGGTAATTTGGGGCCTCATGTATAAACACTGCTTACGCACAGAAATGTTGCGTACGAACGTTTCCATGCTCAAATCGCGATGTATAAAACCTAAACTTGGCGTAAAGCCACGCACATTTCCACGGTAACTCATACCTTGGCGTACGCAATTTGTCCGCTCGGTTTTGCAGACTGGCAGCACCCAGCGTCAAAGCAGTGCTACTGTTCCTGTGTGGTCACCCTTTCTTTCTTAGCTCCACATTCCTGACGCGGCTTTATAAATACACTGAAACTAACTGCATATTGTTTATTAGTGTAATGCATCTGATTGTAATTAACCTGCAGCAATATTATGGTCCAGGGAATAGCCATAGTACTGTATTCCAAATACCATAACTGCTTTAGCGTTGTAACTCTCACTGCATCTTCTTCTTCTTTCAGCTGCTCCCGTTAAGGGTTGCCACAGCAGATCATCTTTTTCCATATTACTCTCACTGCACCACTCGGGAGTATTTATATCACTGTATCTGAGTGGGGAATCACAGCAGCAGCTGATCGGAAAGAGAATTATCGGTACACAGCATGAAGCAGACGCTGCCTGAGCCAAGGCAAAACGCTTCAGAGACTTCCCTGTATGGACTTCGCGGTTTAGAAAAAGTTTCATCCCAAGAACTATAAACGCACTCAATCAGTCCATCAAGTGCTCCTTGTAGAACTGTTTGTACTTATAAGTACAATCACCTCACAGTAAACTTGCACTACAGTTATAATATTGCACAACCTGTGCCTCCTTATGAAGCGTGTGTTTACATATGATGACGATATCATTTTTAAGATGAAATGCAGCAAAATATGTTGATTATATTATACAGATAAAACTTTAACTTCATTTAAATAATCTTTATTGTTAATAATTAAACATGTCAGGACACGGTGCCGCAGCGCTAGCTAGTTCAGGGATTGTTCCTGCATTGCGTTGTATTCTTTCTGGTGCTGACGCGACACTGGAAGGATAGACGGATATAATAATTAAACATGTACTACGAAGATATTTCAATGTTTCTTAAAAGTTTTGAAGAATCGGCGTTTTAAGCTTACAGATGGCTTCACGTCTATATAGCTGATTGTGTGGCGATTGGGTTTTTTGGAGAAAGAAAAGTAAGGACAGGAATTGGAGGTTAGTACGTTTGAAAGAGACAGTACTTCTGTAATAAATTATTTCATCGAAGGTCGCCTCTTGCATGAAACATGAACAAGCACTGCGCCATCATGTTCCCATGTTTAATAACATGCTTTCATTCCTATCATCATGAAAAAGATATCACGTATACATCTCAGTATTTTAATTATTCAGAGAGCTGTAATATCACGAATATAATGGATTATGTGTCCTGTCGGAGAAAGAGAAAGCCCGTTTAAGAAGCAGGTAGTGATTCACACATGTAGAGCACATAGAAGATCAAATACAGAACAAAGCATTTAATGTGCCACTTTAGTTACAATGGGATTTGAGAAACTAGTAAATTAAACGATTTTAAGATGAAGTTTATGATGTTCTACTTTAATGGCAAAATAAACTACGTGATTAAAGTGGAAATTTCGAGATTAAAGTTGACATTTCGTGCTTTTTTCCCACTGTGTGCCTATTTTTTTTGTCTGTACCCTAATAAGCTTTCATATGACACTCAGACGGTGGGCTACGACTCGCCTTTTCATGGCGACTTTAATATGTGATTTCTTTTTTATTTCGGGCGCTGTGCGACTTTGTGAACTTGAGCCTTCGAGTTTCTCCGACACTCTGTCACTCGATCAACTTCCTTTTGTTGATTATACCACTGTTTAAACCAACAAATAGTACGTTTTTCACTTGCCTCCATTTGGTATTCACTGAAATTCTTATATTTCCCCCCGTGCTTTTCCCATTGTCTTTTCACAGAAGGCTATTTATATTGATTTGCATATTCAAAGAGGCGTAATTCTGGGAGTAGTTGGGACGGGACAGAAGGCGCGTGCACGTACGTTACTTTTCACGCTGATCGGGATTTATGTAGTGGAAGAATGTGAAAGTTTGCGTACGTATAGATTCCTGCATCTGGATTTTTCTGTACGTACGCACATTCCCGCTTTTGTGCTTACGCCATGTTATAGTGTGAGTTCTACGCACGGCGTTATACATGAGGCCCCTGTTCATTAGTATACATTGAAATCATCCTTATTTCTATCACCAAATTTAAATGCTCACATGTTTGAGAGGCTCTATCCCAGTTCATGAAAAATCACCTATTTGATTAATTAGAAAAATGTGAATATCATCAGTCTTCAGTTTTATTTTTGGGTTATCAAATTTCACAACAAAAGTTAATCATCCAGTATTTTAAAGGTACAATCAATTAAAGAGTGGTCAGCAGCAAAATCGTGGCCCAATGCTTTATCATATTTGCTAGTTATTATGGGTATTTTGTTAAGAATTTCAGTACAATTACTTTAACCCATATCTAATCTTACAAAGATGTCTTTTAAAAGATTTGCCTGGATGTGGGAAGCTCAATAGACAATTGAATTAGAGCTCTAAGTTGACTTATTGAATATTGGCACTGGTAGCATTCTTTCTCTTCTTTCCCAGATACTGTACAGAAAAAAATATCCTTGTATATACTTATTTTTCTAAATGAAGAGCAAATATATGATGATTGCAATTGGAAAATTATAGCAATTAAGTTAGGAATTCGTGCATTGCCTTGAAGGATCTGAACTACCATTTTGATCTTTACAGATCATAAAAATTTAACATATTTAAAGACTGCAAAATGTTTAAATACTAGGCAGATAAAACTGACCTTATTTTTCAGGAGATTTAATTTTATAATTTCTTTTAGATATGGGAATAAGAATTCTACAGCAGACATTCTTTCTCATTATTTTTAGATTTCAAAATTGGAGAATAACCTTTAGCCAATTATACTGTCAGAACTGTAGCAGCTATGAAAGTGTCAGAACCTAAAGTTAGAAAAGATTCTTTCTAAAAAAGCAACAGAAACTAACTCCCCACCAGTCAGTTTTTATCATCTCTTATATGTGTCTATATATTTATCTGTATGCAGTCTGATATTTCAGATTTTTATTGTTTCATTCTTACATTTGGAAATACATACATTTGCATTGTGGCTAGAGCTCTGTGCAAGGTTAATTTGAATTAAATGTAGTTTTTACTGATATTAAAATTGAATATACAAAAGAAAAAAACTCTTATTTTGATTAATACATTTTTGCACAATGCTGTAGACAGTCGCTGTAGCGTGTAATAATGAATAATTAGTAAATCACATGTGATTTATGCATTAAATATGCAGTTATTCTATATGTGCAATGTTTCCTGCTATATGTACACATTCACATATAGATTTATGTAGCTTGACTTCAGACATGCATGCAATTTAATATAAATATTTAG